>NW_024540510.1:0-53940 GCF_016647625.1 Suillus subalutaceus | reverse complement strand
TGGAGACTCTTCATCCTCCACAGCAATTTTGAGAGCACTGAGCTTCTCAATGGAATGACATTCGTGTATTTCTGATTCCTGGGCGGTTGTTACACCACAAGACACGTTTGTTCGCGTAGGAGAGTTACACACAAGATGCTCACCCGAACAACTAGGGAATCCTGTGCATTCTCTAGAGCGACAACAACACTGCATGCCGAGCACAACAAAAGAGCTAGCACCAACGCGCGAGACGTAAAACGAGCGGCCATGGCTATGAAAGACAGTGTAACAATATCAATGTTGAAACGTTGATGAGTGGCCGCAGGCTGGCTGGCACGGCATCGGATAATTCCGAAGGCCGATGCGACGTGTTACAAGTTCTTCCAAGCCAAGATTTTGCCAAGGTCATACAGCTTAGCCTTCAACCACAGCAGACCAAGACAGATCTTTCGAGTCTCGATGTACCCTAACGTCCAAGAGCAGGGTGCCCTGCAGGCTGCTGAAAACCTCATGAATGAAATCATGGCGCGTTATGATCCATCTCACGACGCCTTTCATGGTCAGTGACTACACGCGATATTTACATGTAACCCGTGTTCAACGGTCCAGATCATGCATCATTATACTGTGTATAAACAGTGCAGCGTGTGCGCCAAACGGCCCTATCAATAGCCCGCGCTCTTTCCGCCCAGCAACCTGATTTACTGGTCGTGGAATTAGCAGCTCTACTTCACGACGTTCTGGACAAGAAATACGTGTCAAAAGCCGAAGCAGCAGACCCATATGGGTATTTCCTTCCTTTTTTCCAGTCATTGTCTTCGGAGCACGGACTAGACCTGATTAGTGATGGCCGGGCACGTCGGATCGTAAAGGTCGTAGAAAACGTCTCTTGGACAACTGAGAAGGAACTGAGGTCGACAGGAAAAATTGACGAGTGGCATCGCGTATGTGTTGAACTTCATTGCGTACAAGACGCGGACCGACTTGATGCGATAGGAGCGTTTGGTAAGTTGGCAGAACAGTGATCCAAACGCATTGTTCTCAAGTCTGCGCCAGGAATCATGCGGTGTGCTGCGTATAGCGCTGCCGTAAATCGGTAACTATCTTAAAGCCCTGGGTAACAGACATCGATGAGAGTATGATTTATCCAGCCCACTCCATGCACCTCCAGGTCGTCTCGACACTGCGGTACAGCACTTCTACGATAAACTCCTACATATCCAGGAAAGGCTAAAGACAGAGCCAGGGAAACAGATGGGCGCAAAGCGACACCAATTTGTAGGTGACGTGAATGCATGGCACGTTCTGAATCTCACATTCACTGATTGCGAAGATGGTCGATTTCTTGAATTCCGTGGAAAACGAATACAGTGCAGGAGCACTCGAAGTCGTCTGCACTGCGTAATGGAACACGTTGCATTCTTGGCATTTCGAGGAACACCGCCCGCACCCGAGAATCCTTGAAGAACAATAGATGAAATATAGATACCTCCTCTATACTTATAGCTACCATTCTCATTATACCAGGGCATTGAACTGTCACATCATTGCTAGTCCGTCTATCGACGGCTATGTCATTACAGAACAGACCTCTTAAAAATGGTAAATATGACACCAATAATTCCATCAGACCTCTGTTGGTGTCTGTCAACAATGATCCAGTCACTAGTACTTGGCTTCCTCCACCGTATCAGTAGTGTTCGAAGGATCGGGAGATTCGACGGCTTTGACAGAGGGGAGAGCCGTTGCTCTCCAGCCACCTCTGAATGTAGCGATCCCATTGACGAAGCTGAGAATGGTGACCCAGATCTGCAAAATGTGTCAGTAACACAAAGTACACACTTGAAATTAACGCACGTCGTTTGTGAAGATACCACTCTCCAGAGACCTGACAAAAGATCAGTATACATGTAATACATACAAAAAGGACGAACCAATGAAGGGCCAAGGGTAAATTAGCAGCGTTGGCCACCAATTCATTCCCAAGAGAGTCCCATCGCTTTCGGAGGTCCTCTTTATCCTCAGCAGAAAAACCTTTCCCCTTTCTTAAATTCCTCTGCCTCGTCAACAGAAGTTTTCTGTCCTCTCTCAGGTGGGCGAATTGAAGTACGATGTAGAGCAGCCAGAATCGGCAAGACCAGAGGATTAATTTATTCTCATTCAATGAAATGCGTTTCGAGCTGCGACCAAGTATAGCGGAAAGCGAGGGAATCGAGTTGGGAATCAGATTATGGGATCGCAAATAATAAAGATGTTCAAGGGGGTAAAACCCAAGCATGGACCATCCCTGAAGTCGCTCGATAGTGTGCAACGTACGAGTTGGCGGGGGGTTGCGCTCCATGGAGATCATCCACTGAAATATCGGCAGAAGACCTGAAATCGAGTTCAGGGCATCACGTTAAGCAGAAGTTATTCAGGATGCCCACCCCAAAATCTACCCAACATTCTAGCATCGCTAACAATACTGGCAAAACTTGCCAGAGAAGGGGCAACATGGCTGCTCGCATCTTTTCTAATACCGGCGCGGTGTTGAAGCCGCGCGCGCCAGTGCAGGAACGGCACTATCAATTTGAGTGTATACTGTATGAGCTGTTGAATACGTGGTCAGTCAATATTTTGATCGTGTCACGACTAAGTATGTACCGTAAAAAACTTGCTAGAACGAGAAGTGAGGAAGAAGTGGCTATTAGACGACTGAACTCAAAGAAGTGTTAAAACGTACTCGCTACCGCTCCAGGTGCTAAGATACCGCACGAGATGATTTAATGTCTCAGAGGATGGGACATTTGAGAAAGAACCGAGTGTAATATCATTGAGTCTGGCTACGGAATGCAGTTTTGAAGCTCGCGACATCTTGTCTGGTCGATGGGCTCGTCTATCTTCTGCAGCTCTGAGAGAGTACGTCTCGGTAATTTTCGGTAGTCTGTCATGATAACGCTTTTGCGGCACGTGAGCACGATCTTGCGCACCCCGTGGCAAAAGGTTATATAATCAATTGTCTCGTATATAAAGGGTCCTCTTTGCTTGGTTGATTTCCTTGAACAATTTTTGAGGACTCAAAAGTTCGGGCCTGATATCAGCTCTTCCGCCTTCTCGTCCGCGTTCCCGTCCTCTAGACGAACGAACAGCACTCGCTGTGCTTGGCCTTCCCTTTGCTGTAACTGTAGCCTTGTTCGACTGCTGTCATTTTGTCCTGGAGGCATCGCCTTGGCTGAGGCTCATGATTGGCAGAGAACAGCAGGAGAGGCCTGCGGTTACTCAAGGGGAGACCCACAACCATATATATTTGTACTACAGGCTTTATTACCGAGAATTCAAATCTTATTCATCCTGAATGTCATGGCTGGAGTGTTTTCCCATGAATCTCATTTTTGATTCATCGGAAGGTCATAATGCAGTATGCATGATAAGAGTTGATGGTGCGCTTGCTAATCCCAGCGAAAACTTACAGAGCTGATCAACAGCCGCGATCCCCATTCAAGTCGTGGTGGGTTGCGACTAATGCGTCCCAACTTATCAGGTTCTACCACGTGTTATTGCGCCTGGCCATATTTCGTGAATTTTCTTCATGACGGTCCTCATAAACTCCACATAGTAGGCGTCGTAATGGGTTGCAGTGATCCGAGACACCTTGATTGATACACATCAAGGACCAAGGTGTAAGCCAAAACAGAGCAGAGATAAGTGCTTGATCATGGTTTTTTATGTTACCCCTCGTTTACCTGCCTCGTCCATAAAGCCTATCGACGCACACACGGCACAACGAACTACGCGTTTCTCGGAGGTTACGGAGTCGCCTCCCCGAGTTCACCGCTATGACTCTAGATCCCAGTCCTTCAATCCATATTGTATTTCCAGATGGTGATTCTCGATCTACTTAATTTCGGCTACAGTTTCGCAGTCGTCTACTCAGCTTGGGCGAGTTCGATTGCAGTGAGCTGGATAGTATTCAAGAACCGCTGATATCCTTACAGTATTTCCAGTACTACGTAGGTTTATGCCTCCGGAGCAGCCTTATCTCGCTAAGAAGCTAGGAACTTCAAGGAATGGTTTCATAGGCCAAACCACACACGTTGCCAGATATAAATAATCGCGGCGGAGGTAACTCTTGTCGCTCATGCTCAACGGTTCTGTATCGATCAATTTTTGTTTTGACCTTTCGACTCTGGACCGGAGTGCAGCGGAATTCTAAACGTTGATTTATTTGCGCAAATTTATCGCAAATTTGACCTTATGTAAAATTGACTCTAAATCTAAAAAAATTATTGACACTTCCGACATACGGCCACTTTGTCTTGCAGTGACACTCAGATCTCATTCCTCTTGGTTTCTTTCTTTTTCGTTGAGCCATAGGGTACTACGTGTGATAGCCAAATAAAATCTTCAAATCTAATACTCAAGCAGGACACAGCCTAGCGCCATTTTGTACTTCAATGAACTATTTTATCTAATACTTCGCTGGCCCCTATATCACAATGTGCGGCAGTCGCGATCAGTGACTGCGTCAAAACGTCTCCAGCGGCCAACTAGCGAACTCGGTGACTCCGGTCTTCCCATTGTTTTTTGAACACTGTCTCAAAACAATTTTTTTAACAAGCATTCGAACAGTCATGTGATCTACACTGACACGACAAAGGGGGACAAAATGCAATCGAGACAGGGGTAACTTCTGCATACTAGTATCCAGAGTCTGAGAGAATGGGATAGGTAAAATTCCCCTCAGAGCCGATGTCGCCAGGTCCAACTATTGTTCAGACGCAAGGTGAGAGGCTCGTCAACTTCGATGGTTTCGCTACAGTTGACGCATCTTTGAAGTCGTAAACTTTATCCTACCCATTATAGCGACCCTCGTCACGTCCTTCCGCTTGTATTGCCGCGCGCGCCGACATCTTCTGTGGATCGATGACGCATGGGCAGCCTGCGCCATGATATTCGATATCATCCTGATGATTTGCAGTGCTTTGTATTTGAGAGGCTACGGTGCGTCTGCTGCATGTGATGGCACACAATTCTGAAAACACACAGTGCTTCATCCTCAATGGGCAAAGGTAGCACTTTATTACACGTGCGTTCTCCAGTATATCGTGGTTCTTAAGAGACACTAACTGCATACATTAAGGTTGACACAATGCTTTTATGGAGTTGTCTGGTGAGTGGCTATGAGCATGTTAAGGGCACAGCTAACATACGCGCACAGGTGTTCCCGGTTATCTATTTTGTTTACAGTTGTGCGACTGGCATACTGGGGGACCCAGAGGAGGATACTCATCTGCATTGCAATCATCTTTGGCGTTGTATGGGGTCTACTTTTTGCACAAGTGTGGTGGACTTGTGAATTGAACCCCAGTTGGAAAAAGTTACCACGTCCGCAGTGCCCTCTCGGCAGAAATGTCGCGATAGCACAGATCGTCAGTAGGTTAACAGGATTTAATACAAACCATTAATTTTCTGACCTTATTTCAGCCGACGTTTTAGGAGACACTGTCCTTATCTTGGCTCCATTTCTTCTCATTTACAAAGCTACATTGACGACGGCGCAAAGAGTCCGGGTGATCTGCCTGTTCTCTACATCAGCAATCACCACAGCTGTCAGTCTCACTCATGCATATTACGTCTTCACTGTGGGGGAACTAAAGGAGGCAATATCTGCCATGTTCGAGGTACAGTATTAGTGTTTCAATGCTCAGACAGGCTCGCTGATACCCATGTTAGGCATCTGTATCTCTAATCGTCGCGAACTTGAGTGTGGTCGTTACATTCTTCTTGCGCATGCTTGCAGATGACGAAACGATCTCGCGACCACAGATGGAATCGACTTTAAATTTTAGCAACAGCCTGGAAATTGAAGAGGTGTCTTAGCGGAAATCGTAACAGTGCTTGTAATATTCGGAGAGTCTTAAGTCTAGCTAGAGCGGTCAGTCTCCTTGAAGGTATACGGTTCACTCGACTTACTCACCCCAATCATAGATTAGCTGCGGCAACTGCGAAACCGCGGTCAAAATTAGATTCAGCCATCACCGTCATCCCCAGGCTGGCCATCTACGGACATACGAAGTGGCTTGAGATATGACTTGCTTAGTAGACTAACGGCTGGATCATCGGAGACTAGGTCATAGTAATCGAGGATGGAGGTAAGGGAGCGGCGGACTTGCAGGGACGTATCTCGATGGCGGTCTTGGTATGCCACCATCTGGAATCTGGCGCTTTTAGTCTCCCATGGTTAGTCTCAGGACGATATCTGTTCCTTTGATTGAAGTATGTATCTTTGGATGTAATCAAGAAGAAAGGGATGTCAATCCAAGAGCCCTCAATTAAATCAAAGTATATTGGTCGTGTAGCTGCGGAGTAGTAACACATGTGGAATGTTTGAATACTACAAAGATCGAAGGGCTATTCGTGACTTCGGCGAGAAGACACGGTAAAAAAGAAGACGCGGATGCACCCCCACGGCCGAGCAGGAAGCCCGGACTTGCATAGCTTGCGATGCGCGTGCTTCCAACCATATGTACATCTCTGAGTCTATTTGTTCATCTATATCATTCTTGCGCTGGTTTCTAAGGATGAGGATATACCTGGACGCACCCGGATTTGACATTCAGGCTACGCCAACACCCCAGAGCTCCTCACGATAGTCCCGCAACTCTTCCACACATCAACTCGCAAACAGAGTAAAGCCTTTCTACGCGCTCTGCGTTCTCGAGGAGTGAATTCAAAAATACAGACTCAGATACACGGAGAGGTGATTTGACAGCAAGGTAGATGGCGGACATCGCTACTCCGCAGGTGTACCAGGATGATAAATCAATGTGAGTGTGAGATTCGTTAGGTGGTGGGAGTGGTCGATGGAGCATCGTAGGAGATTCGATCATTGGTTGATGCAATATCATAGGGTCCATGTTATAGGCCAATTCGTTGACGCTAATGTTAGATCAGCGTGCACGTGCAGGTGGAAGCAGGTCATACCTCTCGTAAATCGCTATGAGCAATCCATCATACCTGGTTAGATACTTGAACAACGTGCTTGACAAGTGAGATTGAATTAGAGGTCAGGAGGAAACGAGGGGAGCGAATGCCTGAACGCAGATTGTGAATCACACGACTGCGAAAAACGGAGAATCAAGGTATCATATATGCACTGATATAACGTACCTCTGGAAGGTGCTTTAGCACTGCGGAAACAGACTTTGGTTATGAGACTGCAAAGCAGTCACATACGCAGGCAACGAACACCGCAAAAAGTTCGACACCAAGAGTCTAACGACAGTGTCAATATCTCGCATCAGCTAGCTATTACACCGCACCTAAAGGCTAACTACCCTTCTCCTTGCATGAATGATCGGCAGACGGATGCCTTGTCCATTGGAAACAGGTTCGGCACGCTCCAGCACATTCTGGATAATGGAGGATCGAACCCAAGAATACAGAAACTGTGTGAGGAAGTGAGTCGGCGATGTTTTGCAGTGAGTGGATGCCATGGGGGATGGATGCTTTATAGGTGTACGAAGACGAGCGGTTGAATGGTCCAGGTGGTCATGTCGGTGTTTGGCTGGCCGTGGTACAGTCGCTTGGATCCTTCTAGCAAGAGTACCATAATGTGAAGAAATATCTTGAGAATGGCGGAAGCGGGAAGGCTTGCAGCAGATTGGTGGGTTCCCTTCACTGACACAGCTGATGTGACGGACCCCGGCCATGTCGGACATGATCATAATGTCCTTGATGTACTTCAAATGTACTCGACTCAAAGCCCGACTACAACCGTGAGCTTCGCAGCCGAGAACAATGTATACCCGTGGCATGTCCGAAGAATACTGATATTACAGCTGAATGAGTCGTACCTGTGGGAGGGGAAAAGATGGGTCGTACATACCTGACAGAAGCGGTGGAGTGCAGGTGGAGCTCGAGTGGAGCACGCACATGCGCAACCTATGCCAAACGCACCACACTAAATCCATTATGTATCACAGTCGACATATCAATATTTTGAATGGGTGGTGTCTAGAGCCTGCAATGTGCTTGCCATCGCATGTCATGTCATGAACAGTTGCAGTTCGGAGTCGGCGTCTACATCTATATCGTTGTTAGCTTTTGTACTAGGCCAGAGATGTGTGTAGATAGAAAAGCAAATAAATGAACTAGCAGAATGGCACAACTAACCTCCCTTGAGTCTGGACTGCCAACGTACACCCTTCAACGCTTCACCTTCCTCTTACCTCATCCAGAAAAGGACCCGTGATGCGTGCGTGCTCGCTCTCTTCTACCTCGGTTATAATATCACAACGATGCAGAAATTAGGGTAAGGGCAATGCGATCGCAATAAAACCCGATGCTAAGACGTACCGGTGTCGCTAAACTCTTCACAGTTGGTGCTGATTTTGTTTTGGATATAGTGGTGGGTGCATGCATTTAGATTTAAATCTTTGTAGTGGAATCCGTGAAGTTTCCGTAGTAGTTAGGGATGTGGATAGGAACGCAATATGAGTGTGGGTGCGCCAAGTGCGTGATGGCAGTACCAATATCTCGCACAAACCAGCTACTGAACCGACACCTAAAGGCTAACGATCCCTCTCTGACTCTTGTATAAATGATCGACGGACGGATGTCTTGTCCGTTGGAACCGGTTCGGCACGCTCCGGCACGTTCTGGATAGTGGAGGAGCGAACCCAAGAATTCAGAAGCTGTGTGTGAGGAAGTGAGTTGGCGATGCTTCTGCGGTGAGGTGGATGCCATGGGGATGGATGCTTTGTGGGTGTACGAAGACGAGGCCCAGGTAGTCATGTGCATGTCGGTGTTTGGCTGGTAGTAGTACTTATGTCGAGAAATTTACGGTGGCGCTCAGCCAAAAGGCCACGCGAGGTCACGTGACTTCGATCAATTACCTTTTGTGGTCGGGATTCGGTAACCTCGCCGGCACATGACCAGGTTCCTGTGACGGCGTGAGTTTGGGCTTAAAAATAGAAGTGAAAAACACGTGATGATGAAGATGAGTGGGGGAATGCGTTCCATTCAAATCCGACTAACACTGTATTCGATGCCAAACATCTCATTGGCCGGAAAACGGACGACTTGGAATTAAAGCGTGACATCAAACATTTTCCCTTCCAACATTCGAGTTGTTAGCAAGGGTGATAATCAGTTACAAGGGCGACACCATTCAAATCCGACTAACACTGTATTCAAAGCCAAACGTCTCATTGGCCGGAAAACGGACAACTTGGAATTAAAGCGTGACATCAAACACTTTCCCTTCCAACATTCGAGTTGTTAGCAAGGGTGACAATCAGTTACAAGGGCGACACACTCCACAGAGGAGATCAGTGCTATGATTCTGACAAAGATGAAGGAGACTGCAGAGGCCTATCTCAGCACAGAGGAGATCAGTGCTATGATTCTGACAAAGATGAAGGAGACCGCAGAGGAGATCAGTGCTACGATTCTGACAAAGATGAAGGAGACTGCAGATCTGGCGTATCTCAGCACAGAGGAGATCAGCGCTATGATTCTGGCTCGTTCGAACGGATCGAACGCAGTGGATTGCAGATGCGGGAAGTAGCATGCGGACATGGTGTTAATGATGATGAGCAGTAAGGTAGAGGGCACGAGAGTACTATAGTAGTATTAGTAGTAGCAAGCAGCGAGAGATGTATAGTATAGGTTGTTACAGTACTGGAGTCTGCAGCAGCAGACTCAAAGAAGCGAAGGATGGTGGAAAAAGAGGGCTGGTGTCACTTTCTGCGAGAAACACGCTCTCCTCGTGCAGTGCGCGCCTCGTTTATGGCTTTGAGGAGCTGTGTGTGCCCCAGTTCGGCCTCCGGATAAGATGCAAGGAAGCGGGCCTCGTTCGAATCATACCTGGAGCCAAAATCAATGGTGAGCAGTATGAACAAGACAGTATTTGCATGGGACTTACTCATTAATGAACTCCAGCGCGATTGTGGCCCTCTGATGGTACTTTGATGCGAACCGTCGGTTGGCGCCTTGGTACCATTCCTTTGGCCAATCCTTGAGTGGCGTTACCAGTCCTCTGTCGGGATCGCCAACAAGCCAGTGTTCAACAATCTCCTTCCAGGACCTGCTCTTCAGGCTGGTAGTGCCGTTGGGACGAGATACTGGCACCCGAGGGATGACGAGGCCAGCTGTAGGGAGCTTCTGTGAAGTGACACGGATGGACAGCGTGGCAGGGAGCTGTTGCTGTGGCAATGCGGCAGTGTAGATGGATGGCGGGGTAGGAATTTGGTTGATGACAGGCCTAGCAGGTGGCAGCTGTGGAGCAGCGGCATGCGCTCCTACAACAGGCCCAGATGGAGTATATGATGGAGTTGGTGTGTGGGAAGCACACTCTGAAGAGACGTCAGTGAAGCGAGATGAATCAAGAAGTTGGAGAGCGGTTGCTGTGGTGCAGGCAGCCTGCACTACACTTGTTAGTGAGCGCAGTGAGTTGTTCACTGATCCAATCTCGTTGCGCAGGGAGTTGACATCTGTTGTAACAGATGCATGGACCATGCGGAGCTCTTCCGTGGATGCTGGTCTTGCGAGAGCATATTCACCAGCGAGGGAGGCATCAGCACCACGGGAGATGGGGGCAAGGGCATCACTGTAGTCGGTCTCGTATGTATGTAGTTCATCCAGGAGGTAGCGAACAAGTGTATCACGCTGAGAAATAGATACAATAAGAGAAAAAAACATTGCGTCAGTCAAGTGTCAGCTGTAAGAACGTGAAATGTACGTGCTCGCCTTCAGCCCATCCACCCCACCACCGAACTTTAGCAAGCGTCCACCGTTGGCCCACTGGAGCGAACATAAACGAATATTGTGCGCCCCCACGACGAAAGCAGTGAGTTGAGAAATTACCCAGGATTCCGGCACCGGCAGTCGACTCATTGATCCATTTCTGTACAGTATCGTGAGAGATTGGCTGTCCAGGGTGCATGACACCGTTTGCACTCATTGCAGGGAAAACGAAGTCGTTCGGCTGAAGTGTGCGTGCATAGTGAAATAATTCAAGCCATTTGATCCAAACTAACGTCCAGAAGAAGTTGTCACAGGCTGGCATGTCGGGGCGTGGATATATCTTGTAGTGATTTGCTGGTGAGGTTATCATTTAGTCATTCAATCCAAAGTTTGATGCAAGCGACGTACACCTTAAATCTGCCTCCCACTTGCCCTTATCAACCTTCTTTGCCACCCTTTACGGTTCGAGAGGAAGATCTCGAAGTGAGACGCTCGTTCATGCAGCGTCAGCGTCTCACCTGCAAGATACGATTTGAGCAGGCCGTCCAAAATAGTTGCATCAAGTGAGATATCCTTTCGTTGCAGTTTGATGAGCTCAAAACACCTGCAAATAGCAAGTTAGATAGCGCACATGCCCAGACAAATTCAGTTGGACCTTGTCCATAGTGTCCATCCATTGGATGCAAACACGACTTGTTCGAGATGACGGGTGAGTTGTGTCCTCACGGCCAAGTCTAGATGCATATCTGAAGGCCGCGCACCAGTCATCGCCTTCTGGATCATATGCAGCGCAATCTCCAGTGGACATGAAGCCTGATGCCACCGGAGGGTCCGATCCATGTAGTCCTTTGTCATTGCCATCGAGTGAGTACGGTCTCCACCCTCTGCACTTGCTTTATGCTTGATGGATGACAGGACGTCATAAATGTCTGCGGAATCGGCGGGATTTCCTTCCCACCGCTGTCTTGCCTCGTTTAAGTGCCATTTTCCGCGATAGGTGTCCCCATCTCTGGTATGTAGATCAATACTTTGAGTTTACTGTTGGAATTTGTGAACGGAACACTCACGATAACTCCCACAGTTTTTTAAATGCCGAACGGATGCTCTCGACAGTCGTTTTGGAGAGATTCTCATGGAACCCTTTCAGGGACATGTAGAGTGCCAGAGCTTTGTCGGAGCATCTGTTCGGTATCCGATCAAATGCATCTTTGAAGGCCGGGTCATCGTACACGTCACTATCGGCATGCGTTTCGACATTTGCGGGCAGCAACGGCATCGGAACGAGCAGGTCTTCGGAACATGGGCTTTCAAAGTGGCTTGCTAGCCATTCCCGTCCACGTCGAACATGCCCGGCATAGTTCACCCTCGTGTTGTTTGCCTGAAGGTGAGTTTCTATACCAAGTTCCTTACACTTTTTGACATCAGCTAACGCTGTCTTTGTGGTCGCCGTTCTCTTCTTTCTCCCGGCCTTCTTTTGAGCAGGGTCAGGCAGCTGGGAAGCTTTTGACCCCTTCTTTGATCGTGCCATGGTTTGTAGTATGTTGCAAGGCTAGTTTGAAATTTTTGAGCGGGATCTCAGGGGCCTGTAACTAGTACTTTGATGTCATTTCACATTTCACACAGTTTACGAGAGCAATGTTAATGATACACGGTGTTATTGATACAGTTTATAGACTAATATACTGCTGTACTGCTTCTGGTGCCATGTGGCTGAGTATGACTGTCGGAACACGCACATACATAGGAGATAATTGGCTGGGAGTAGCGTTGCCCAAAGTGTTGCGTCCAAAGCGCTCACAATTAACTTTAACAATATAAACTTCAATATCGCACCTCAATGCCATAAGCGTCAAGTGGGAAATGACTCGGAATGTTGGCCGAAGGTTTGGCTGGTCTGCTGAGCGTTCGGCAACTAAAACACTGGTTAACAGCTGCCGACAAACACCATGCTGCTTACTTTGCATAATGTGCGCAGATATGCACCCTCCCATACACTCCCATACATCTTCTCAATGATGGCGTCATCATCCCAGCCGAAATTCTGACGGCAGAAGTCGGCAAGGCTTGCAAGATCTGGCTGGTGGGATAACACATCTGATGGCAGCATCGTCGTACCGCTCCCAGTGGCTGAAAATAATGTGAGAGGATGGACATACTTGCCAAGTAATGCATGTTGTGGGAAATTATGTGGAATATGATCTGCGACGGCCTTGTACCTGCGCTCAAGGAAATTGTGAGGGTCACAAGTGAGCAGAAGACGTAAGTCCTCAATGAGCTCCTTGGCCCGCTTCGAGAATTCATCCGGTGTCAGTGACAGGAAGGCATCAAGCATCATCCGACCTATTTTGCTGTGCTGTGCCACCTTGTGCGCGATTTCAATACCACAACCAGGCACACCTCCATCATAATCACCACCCACGAGCAGGGCGATGAGGAGTCTGTCTCCTCGGGTTAAGGAGCAGCCATGTTCAAGGCCATCTTCTGTATAGACCTGTACATTGAGATAATCCTTGTCTTTTTTTGCGCTACCAAGAATTAATGGTAACGGATTGACAGGAAAGCGATAGCATACCTTCGGATGATGCAGGGAGCACCAAAGATCAAGGTGTCGCTATCCTCGGTCATCACGGCATCGATGACACCATGGGTGTTCATGGCAGCGAGCTCTGCTTCACCTTCACTCGGAGCCTATTTAAGTACCAATGAGACAACGACATCATAAGGGAAATCAGCGACAAAAGCATACCTCAGTCCAATGAAAACCAAACAGCTCCAGCATGCGCTGGAAGTCATGAGTGAGCCAGTGGGGGCTGCTTCTGACCTTTCGACCTTTGTCTGGTAGGCGCCGCAGGCCATCAAAGACAAACACAGCATGCAGGGGCAGCTTGAGCAGCGTGCCTAGTCGGAAAAAAAGTGTGCGCAGCTCTGGTGACTTTCCAGCACCTGCATGGTTCATCCGAAAGACAGCGCACACACTGTGCATCCATGCACTAACAACACAAGTCAGTTCAACCGACGGACAAAAGAAGAGAAGTACTGTACCTAGCATCAATCCCAATCTTGAACAGTTTGACATTGCGGTTGCCGTCAATGACTTCGGTCTTCAGTTCTGACAATGCAAGCTCTTTGAGGGTTCGGTTGTCGGCAGATAAAGCGACTCACTGCAGAGAGCATCAGCACCTCACCCGAAGTCAAAGTTCTCAGCTCACCTCCCATAGTCCAGGGATTCCCATACTGATCCGTGATGATAGTACACAAGGACAAAAAATGTTCGAAAGGGGGAAAGAAAGAAAGGGGCTGGGTGCAGGTGTCACCTGACCGCTGTTGAAAGCAGCAGTCTCGTCAGCTACAAGAAAGGAAGGTGAGTCTATCAATAAGGCTATAGAAACGAACATACCAGTGTTATGCTTGATGAGGGCGGTCATGACACCACCAGCAGTCTCAATACTGAGCAATAGAGGAGCAACGTCAAGAAGCAGGGGGTTCAAAACGGGCATGAGTGAGGGAAGTGTAGAAATTGATACACCCAAGGAAGGAGTGCATAGTTGATGGCAGGGTGCGCTTAGCATGCTCACAAGCCATCTGCAGATGACAGAGTGCAAGAGTGAAAGCCATTGAAAGTATAATCGAGTAGGGCAGGATTTGTTGGAGTAAGTGTCGTCACAGATAACCTTTGATGTGAGCATGAATGTGAATACGAAAAGATGGTGACCAGAAGGATTCTGGCGCCTCACCTGGTTTATTTCTCGCAATTGGAACATGCCCTGCGCCACAATACTCCAGGATTTGTTGGAGTAAGTGTCGTCACAGATAACCTTTGATGTGAGCATGAATGTGGATACGAAAAGATGGTGACCAGAAGGATACTGGCGCCTCACCTGGTTTATTTCTCGCAATTGGAACATGCCCTGCGCTACAATACTCCAGGATTTGTTGGAGTAAGTGTCGTCACAGATAACCTTTGATGTGAGCATACAAAAAGATGGTGGCCAGAAGGATACTGGCGCCTCACCTGGTTTATTTCTCGCAATTGGAACATGCCCTGTGCTACAATACTCCAGGATTTGTTGGAGTAAATGTTGTCACAGATAACCTTTGATGTGAGCAGAGCCGCTGCTTTGCGGATCTGATGGGGTGGTACGAGTGGGAGAGCAGTGCTGCCAGATTTTTGTCCAGACGCCCTGTAAAATGTGAGTGCTGAGAACTATGAAATGAAAATAAAAATGGACTTCTTCTCCGAGTCCAGGGGAGGTGATGTTGTGGCATTGTTGGTGATATTGACCTCAAGGCTCCAGAGTACTGCGCGTGGCAGCATGCAGGATGTGGGAAAATGTCGCGCCCACGTGACTGGGACACCTAAGCCTTATGGTGGCTGTGTAGGACGAGTCCAGGAGAGAAGGAGAATGTTGAGGAGTGCACAAGTGCATGAGCATGCCTAATAATTTGTAAAGTACTGTAAAGTACGATTTTGAGTGGGTAAAGTGAGTAAAGTGCAGGAGAACGAGAAATACACTGTAAATTTTGTAAATTTTGTAAATCTTGAACTTCCGGGCAGGCTCCCAGCTGCACCTGCAAACATCATAATTTTTTTTTGCTTCCGCAATTAGGTGCCTGGCGGATGATTTACATTAATATAATTATTACCTAGGTATTATATATATTAATGGCAGTCAACACCTGAGCGCTGAGCGCTGAGCAGTCTGCTTGGTCTGCCAGACTTTGGATGGTGACTTGACTCAGCGATTTGCATTGATACAAGAAAAAAAACATTTAATGCTTGCAAGTTTCTAATTAATAGTTCAACTTTCAACACTATGTACTTCGGTCCTGGCTCATCATTGGTGGAAATACACATCAGCGCGAGCAACTCGCGTGCCGAACCCTAAGTTAGGTGCATGCGGCAGGACAATGCAGAATTCCAACCGTGTGTCAGCACAATGCAGAATTCCAACCGCGTGTCACGTGACTTTGGATTCCCAGAATCTGAGACGAATCCCCTTTACAGAATTTACCTTAGCTAATCGTAAATTTCTCCAAATATCCCGACATAATTGCCACTTCAGGGTACGTACTATGAGTGAACCCCACGGTGTATTTTGACAGGCGTAAAGGATACAAATTCACTCTGGAAGCGCATGCTTTATAACTTAGGCTGAGTTCAGTCCTGTAAACGTTAGCGTCCAGCAACAGCGTACAAACTGAACATATAAATCATTATTCCGGATGTCCCGGATATTCTGAGACGCCACATGCACTGGATATAGACAACTAAATAAGTACAACAACGAAACTTAAAATCAGACAAAAAACCAGTTCTCCCCAAACAATCGTTAACTTCATCAAGCAGCTCCTGTGCTACACACCATTGCCAGTCGATATATGCACGCGCTCCTGGAAAGCGATTGAGGACAAGCCGGTTGCTGCGTCGGAGTTGGTCGCGAGGTTAGCGTGATATAAATATTCTCGAATGCCAAGGATCAGGCGTGGTCCCAACACAAACATCTGCGCGACCGGGAAAATTTGAAAAACCCCCTCATATATCTGAGCACCCGGGGAAGATTGGTCCTATAGAAAATGATGAACCGTGGTCGCATACAAAGGTCAGTGAAAAACTGGCATACAAATACGTTTGTTGGTAACAAGAAATTAATGAGACGGCAACAAGAAACAAAAAGAAAGCTAGCATGTCCTATCCTTCAGCGGAAAAAGAGAACCACATTCACAATATGAGCTCACCTCGCAAAGTAAAACATGTGAGTTTTCATCAACACCATGAAACAACACCGGATAATTCCTCCTGCCGAATGTTGTCGCAGTTCGTTGAAGTGTTTTACAGCAACCAAGACTGCAAGACACAGTGCGAAGAGCTCCCACACAGTACCAACTATCCAAGCAATGGCACCAAGAAGCAGGGTATCTCTCGTACAGGCGATCGTGCACTGATAGGTGCCGGAGAGGATCAGTTCCTCTAGTATACATCAATAAGCACCATTCATATTTTTTCATCCACAATTAAACGTACCGCCTGAAGTATGCATCGTTATCATCACGGCGACCACTCCGCTGAAGATGATGGTAGCCAGGAAGGTGACGACGAGAAATACCAGTATTTTTCTGGATCGTTGATACATGGCATATAACCGAGTGATCAAGATGGCTTGCAAGAATTTTCAATCAAGTCAATATCACTGAGGTCTTGTAACCGTAAAGCTCACCTCCCAGCATTGGGTTTACCACGACACTTGTCCAATTCCATATGACGTATACAATCGGGCCTGAGGAATACAGTCAGTGATCAGCCTCGGGTAGCACACTCCAAACAGACTCACATCTGTGGCATTCATTATAGTGAACCAAGAAGCTGGTCAAGAACCGCACTCACTCCTACAGGGCGTTACGGTTAATCGAGGGGGAAGAGCAGACATCAGTGCAAAAGACTCACTGTGTCTGTCAACAGGATTGTCGGAACACTGGCTGTATGTCGCAGGTCAGAAGAAGCAAAGATCGTGAATGTGAGAAGAGATACATAGTATGTGCAAACTGATTGTGAGATATGGCTCATCAGTACAACAACAGTGCTGAACCTTACAAACATACACAGCAAATGGCATTCCAAGATAGCGCACCTAGGATATTTTCAAGAGTCAGGCCGAGTTGCAAACTACAGCTGTAATGCAAGCTACATACACTTAGATACAGAACGGTCATAATTGACCAACGTTGCCTCTGTCGCAAATCAATTTTGTTCCTCTGATGTGGAATTCCGCTCACCCAGATCAGGTCGACCTAAAATCATTCTTAGCGAGATGGCTGCTCCGGTCATAGCGTTACCAATACCTCTTGTCCGAATGTAAGTGCTTAAAATACTTTTAGAATATCAGTGATTTCTTGATATTATCATGCTCACCCCAATCATATGTCATTACAACAATAGCGGCAACTGCGAAACCACAGTCGAGGTTAGATCGAGACGTCAGCGGTAGCGACAACCTCCGACTGCTCTCCACGAACCTACATAATAACTGGTAACACGATATAAATTGATTGACGGCCAGTAACTGGGGTCGTCTGAGACCAGGGTCATAGTAGTACTGTTAGAGGATGGGTGTGAGGGAGCGGGGAACTTGGTGGATGTACGACGAGGGAGTTCGGGCTAGATATGATATGCAACCATCTAGCGCTTGTATGGCTAAAATGAGCATCATCAAAGGGATTTTGTTCGTTCCTGCTTAGATTGACAAAGAAACAATGCAAAATATGAGCATCCTGATTTCGGCAACCCATTCCAGGTGTGCATGTCCATGATTGACATAATTTAGTTACCATCGAGACTTCGGTCATGAAAAGAAGCCACTCCTTCCTGTATCTACCAGTGAGAACATAGCCTCGATAAAGAGCGAGCATCATTTCCATAAATAATACCTGCCGACAGCCGCTGCGGATGGTGGGACGCTGGCACACAAACACGTAATATCGTCCACATGAGTACCGAAATATAATGGCGGAAGCGGGGAGGATTGCAGCAAGTTGGTGGGTTCGGGGCTTCACTGACACAGCTGATGTGATGGACTCCGGACATGTCCCATAATATCCTTGATGTAATCTAAATGTACTTGACTCAAAGCATGACTACAACCGTGAGCCCCAGCCGAGAAACAACGTATACCCGTGGCATGCCCGAAGTATACTGACATTACAGCTGAATGAGTTGTATCTGTGCGAGGGAACAAATGGATCGTACATACCTCCGCTGCACTGCTTTGAGCGGTGCAGAACACCTGGCCAGACACTTGAGTCTCGAGCAGCAGTATGTTTAATAATCGTGGGATCTCCTAGTAGAAGGGACGAGGAAACTGGCAGAGTGAATGTCTGGGGTAGCCTACGCACGAGAAATCAATTTGAACTCATCTGATACCGACTCGAATATTGGATACTTCAAGGTTCACGCATGCACGGCTCATGTCGACAAGGTCGATTTTGGGTCAGATCTGACTAGTCACTAGTCAACGTCAACCCGTGTATTTTGACAGGCGCAAAGGATACAAATTCACTCTGCAGGAAGCACGAGCTTTATATCAAGGCCAAGTTTAGTACTGTATTTAAACGATGCCGCGGCGATGACGTTAGCGCAACTCGCTGCAGCATACAAATGGGCCGTGGGAACAGATTCAACATCATAAATATTTCCAACTTCACACCAACTGCATAAGTGAGCTTACATGCGGCGCCGGGCGCATGTACCAGATATAGATAACTAAACAATTACCACAAACGAAACTTGGGATCAGACAAAAAACAAATTCTCCAGCTCCCTGCAGAGCACCAAACAATGGTTAACTTCATCGACCATCTCCGTGCTACACACCATTGCCGGTCGATATATGCACGCGCTCCTGGAAAGCGATTGAGGTCATGCCAGTTGCTGCGTCGGAGTCAGTCACAAGGTTAGCGTGATATTCTCGAATGCCAAGGATCAGGCGTGGTCCCAACACAAACATCTGCACGACCGGGAAAATTTGATTAAACACCGCATACATCTGAGTACCCCGGGAAGATTGGTCCTATAGAAAATGATGAACCGTGGTCGCACACAGAGGTCAGTGAAAAACTGGCATACTAATAAGTTTGTTGGTAACAGGAAACTAATGAGGCGGCAACAAGAAACAACAATAAAGCTAGCGTGTCCGATCCTTCAGCGGAAAAAGAGAAATATATTCACAATTTGAGCTCACCTCGCAAAGTAAAACACGTGAGTTTTCATCAACACCATAAACAAATATCCGGTGATCCCTCCTGCCGAATGTTGTGGCAGCTCGCTGAAGTGTTTTACAGCAACCCAGACTGCGAGACACAGTGCGAAGACCTCCCACACAGTGCCAAGTATCCAAGAAATGGCACCCAGAAGCAGGGCATCTCCTGCATAGGCAATCGTGCACTGGTAGGTGCCGGAGATGATCAGTTCCTCTGGTATATATCAATGAGCTTCAGGCATATTTTTTTCTTCGTCCGCAATTAAGCGTACCCCCTGAAATATGTATCGTTGTCATTACGGTGACCACTGCGCTGAAAATGACAGCAGCCAGGAATGTTATGGCGAGAAGTATCTGGATCTTTCTGGATCGTTGATACATGACATGTAACCGAGCGATCATGATGACTTGCGAGATGTTTCAGTCAACTCAATATCACTGAGGTTTTACAACCGCAAAGCTCGCCCCCCAGCATTGGAAAGACCACAACACTTGTCCAATTCCATATGACGTACACAATCCAGCCCGAGGAACCTAGTCAGTGATCAGCCTCAGGTGGATCACACACTACAAACAGACTCACATCTGTAGCATTCGTTATAGTGAACGAAGAAGCTGGTCAAGAACCACACTCACCTCTGTAGGGCGCGAAGGTTAATTGGAGGGGAAGAGCATGTATCAGTGCAAAAGACTCACTGTGTCTGTCAACAAGATTGTCGGAAGACTGTCTGTATGTTGCAGGTCAGAAGAGGCAAAGATCGTGAACGTGAGAAGACATACTCAGTATGTGCACACTACAAACTGATTGTGAGATATGGTTCATCAGTACAGCAACATTGCTGAGCTTTCCGAACATACATAACATACAACATTCCAAGATAGCGTACCTAAGATATTTTCAAGAGTCAGCACAAGTTGTAAACCACAGCTGCAATGCAAGCTACATACGCTTAGATACAGAACGGTCATAAGTGACCAACGTTGCCTCTGTCACAAATCAATTTTGTTCCTCTGGTGCGGAATTCCGCTCATCCAGATCAGTTCGAACTAAAATCATTCTTAGCGAGATGGCTGCTCTGGTCACTAGCATTACCAATACCTCTTGTCCTGAATGCAAGTGCTGAAAATAGTTGTAGGATATCAGCAGTTCTTTAATATTAAGCATGCTCACCCCAATCATACGTCACTACAACGGACGGCGGCAGCTGCGAAACCACGGTCAAGGTTAGGATCGAGACGTCAGCGGAAGCGATAATCTCCGACTGCTCTCCATGAACCTACAGAATAACTCGGCAACACGATATGAAACTAATTGACGGCCACAAACTAGGGTCATCTGAGACTAAGGTCATAGTAGTACTGTTAGAGGATGGATGCGAGTGAGCTGCGAATCGTACGACGAGGGAGTTCGGGCTAGATATACAACCATCTAGCGGTTGTATGGCCGAGATGACCATCATCAAAGGGATTATATCTGTTCCTAAGGATCTGATGGAAACAGTGCAAAAGATGTACATCCTGCTCACTCCCGGTGTGCATTCTCATATTTAGTTAGCACCAAAACTTCGGTCATCACAAAAGCCACTCTTTCCTGTGTCTCCCACTAGCCTCGATAAAGAATGAACATTCATTTCCATCACCACAGCTGCTAACAATATCCCGCTGCGGAATGGTGGGATGACGGCACACAAAGACGTACTACCGAGTCCACAAGAGAACCGAAATATGATGGCGGAATCGGGAAGGAATGCAGCAAGTCGGTGGGTTCGGGACTTTGATCACATGTACAGCCAATGTGATGGACTGCGGACATGTCGGACATGACCATGATATCCTTGATGTAATTCAAATGTACCCGTGAGCCCCACAGCCGAGAAACAACGTATACCCGTGGCATGCTCGAAGCATACTGATATTACAGTTAAATGAGTTGTATCTGTGCGAGGGAAAAAATGAGTCGTTCATGCCTCCCCTGCATTGCTATGAGCGGTGCAGAACACCTGGCCAGACACTTGAGTCTCGAGCAGCAGCGTGTTTAATAATTGTGAAATCTCCTAGTAGAAGGGAGGAGGAAACTGGCAGAGTGAATATCTGAGGCATGCACGAGAAATTAACTTGAACTCATCCGATACTGACTCGAACATCAGATACTTCAAAGTTCATGTACCTGTGGCTCATGTCGACGAGGTCGATCTTGATGGGTTTTCTGCTCGGGTGATGTATCGAAGGGCCAGAAGATGACGTGGTTGTGACTCAATTGGCGACTGTACACCAACAAAGCGCAACCACGTCATTTGTAGCTGTGATGCTGTTAATAATCAAACCGCTCGCAATAAGGAGAAGATGAGTAACTCAGTTTGATTAGGACTTAGCGGATGGTCTGGATGATGTTGGACTCCACATACCCCGTGGTTATTCTCCTGGATCATGAATTGACCTCAAGGTGATTGACATGTGCTGCAGGTTGAGAGTACCCCCGCAAGTGACTGACTTGAAGCTTCGAGAGCGAGAGTGGCGGTTGAGAAATGAGGATATGGGGATATGTAAATGGAGACGGCCCAGACAGGGCAATGAGATGTGATATGATGGAACATGAGAGGGAACACGGAGGCTAATAGAGAAGCCTGACAAAGAAATATAAGCGAGTCAAGGCATACGGGTCAAGGCGTGGCAAGCGAGGACACAGTTCATGGGATGAAAGTGTATGGAAAAATGATAGACGCCGATAGAGATAATGGCGAGTTGAGGAAGAGTGATAAGTACTGTCCTCGAGTTACCGGTGTAATGGGGAGATCTGGCAGGATGGTCTGGCGCAGGTCATAGGGAGTGCCAGGGGTTCTGGCGCAGTAGCAGGAGTCCTGGCTCGTAGTCGGTAAAGTCCTGGCTTGTCGTAGTCGGTCCTCGATAGATAGAGCCGCAGCCTCCCGTTATAGAGGTTTGGCCTTGGGTTTCCCTTGCAGTCCGTGCCCGTTCCACCGGAGGTGAGGCCTTGAGGAGCAATTGGGGTCGGGAAAATCACAGATTATTTCTCGGGAGATCAGGGTGACGCGTTGACGGATGGTAGGTGGAGGCAATTTGATCAGTTGTACTGGAAGACGCATGAGATGGAGGATTGCCTACGTGTGGCTTCGAGGTTAGATGCAATGGTTAAAACGTTGCGTATCAGTTTGCGTCCTCATAAGTAGAGGGACTACAAACGCACTATTATCCAGCATTGATAGGTGTAGCCTCCTTCACACAGAGTCCTTCTCTCCACCAAGGGGTACATAGTCTGAGAGCGGCACTACATGTTGGAGTGTACCCAATGTGAGGTACTGGCACGTACGCCGAGGGTGATACAGTAGGTCAGTTGATTATTGGGTAACTCGGGTGTTCCCGGATTGGACTTACGACCGACCATCAATATTGCTACTCCGAGTCTGTCTTCACCTGAATAACTAATATTTGATTCTGGTCTACACGTCTCTCGTCAACGTAACATACTCATCCGGATTCCGGAAGCTGCCCCGGATCTTGGTCTGTGAACGACAGACCAGATTGTCCTAGCATTTTCTCATCTGGAGACACTGCCATCTCGACCGATTTTGTCAGCTCGCCCGTGGTCCTCACCATCGATTTGCTGCAAATTTAATGCAGGCACTGTTTGCGTATCCAAGTTCTTCAAGTTTTTCCCAACGACTAGGGCACCAAATATTGAAGTCGTTTCTTCCATGTATGATCCGTTCACAACTCGCTCTGGCATTCGGCCACTCGCCCTTGACATAGTACCTGGCCTCCCCTCATCATGCACTACTGCGCTTTTCCAGGCTCAGCGGCAAAGACAAAGATTCCGTTTGGAGAGTGTGCGCTGGGAGACACCTTCCATTAGTTTCATCACCCCTTCAGTTAATAACCTCTGGAGTGTCACATGTCCGAGTCACTGGTCGGAGCTCAGCAGATTCAACCTCTCTCACCCACACGTCCTTCGTGAACATCATTTACTTTTTTACTCCTACCTGCAACAATATGTGTCATCTCATACGCTCCACTTTTTAATTTCTGAATCTCTGAATCTGCAGATCGTCGTGGTGGATATAACCCTATCAGATACTGGTTCTCACTCTCGCCGGTGGGACGTTCACAGGCGTAGTTTGGTCGTGATGAGCAAAACAAATTCATACCTAAGCGATTTTCCTAACCTTTTAATTCAGAATCAGGGAGCTGCGCTTCTGCTTGATCCTGCTGTCTCGCCTGAAAGCGTTAGTATTTTGCATTGTGCATCAAGTCCGCATCACCCTCTCGACGACAGTGTTGGGAACGAAAGATCACGAGCACACAGTATATCGCATCCATAACCCACAGCGTAAGCCCAGTGAAACGATATGACTTAATTAAGGGTGGTCATGGGATGTAATAAACCGCGAACCACAGCGCAATTTCCTTTTTTTTTCACGTGTTGCTGCTTTCAGGCATATATCAACACCAGGAACATAAGCATTACAGAGTAGATATACAGCTATACCAACATAATATAAATACATCCTCGATTGCGTTACAACGGAACCTCCTATGCTCTTCACATCCAGTCATCGTCGTCTGAATCCTCCTCCTCCTCCTCCTCCTCCTCCTCCTCCTCCTCCTCCTCCTCCTCCTCCTCCTCCTCCTCCTCCTCCTCCTCGTCGTCGTCGTCGTCGTCGTCTAAGTTCCGAAGTAACCTTAGTTGTTGCCATGCTTCCACCAGTTCTGATTCCATAACGATATCGATATCGGAATCCCCAAAGTAGTCATACCAGATGAAATCCGATAGAGTTGGAAACACCTCAGCCAGGAAATATGGAACGCGCGCAACTTTCGACACCTCAGAGTGTCCAAGATGCAGCTTTTGAAGGGCTGTTTGCGTGGGCCAAAGCTCTTCCGTCCCGTCCGGTGCTCGAGGAATTGTCGTTGACTGTGTAGCATCGAACGTCAGATGTAAGGTGTGCAGCGATCTGCACCTTGAAGCCAGTGACATCATGGCGGTGAAGGTGACGTTACAAGTGCCACGTCTCCTTGAAGCGAACTTCAATTCCCGAATATCCGGCCAGGCAACTGCGACATCATTGATGAACCTATCGTCAAGGTGGTAGTTTCCAATGCCGATGAATCTAACAGACGATAGCCTGCTGAACTTGAGCAAGGGCCGGAAGATTTCGGAGGGGAGTGGGATGGCAAGCTCATGATCATCCACATGTGATGCGTCCATCACATAGATCTGTTCCAAGGACCTGGTTTGGCACGAGGTGGACAATGATTCCACGAATGCGGTGATTTCGGTCGGGGAAGCAGGTTTGGAGTATCCGATACTGATATATGCTAGTTGCCGGGTGGTGACTTGACGAATGAAGTGTGTGCACTGTGGCAAGGAACCGCCAAAGAGACAGAGCTGTTCGAGACTATGCAATTCAAGGGGAATACCACCCGCATCGTTGGAGGTCCCGCGCAGAGTAAGCATGAGGGTTTGAAGACACCGAGCGTGCTGGATATTAGTGATCGTCTGCCTCGTCAGGCACGCATCTATTCCGTGAATGCTCAGTATAATTAACTTGGACAGCTTTTCGAAACTCGGAGGAACTGTAAAAGTCGTGGTATCATGGCCCGCTGAGATCAACAGTTGACGCAGGCCGTACGCTTCTACGGGAAGAGCATCAAGCAATTGCTCTACTTCATACGTCGGGACGCCTCCAGGTACATCAAACCTTAGCGCTTCCAATCCAGGCGACATGAACTGCCGAAGTAGCAAGAATTTCGAACTATACTCCGACCGACCAAATATGGCCTCGAAATCCAATGCGCAAAGGTTTGGGAAGAGTGTGGCGGGAGGGAACTGCTCGAAAATCCTCTGTAGGGTACGACCACTCGGGATGAGAGGTGGCTTCGGGGGAAGCACGCTACTGAATTTATTAATAAGAAGCCGCCGCACTCTTGATGCGTTCATTCTGAGACGCTCCCACTCAGTGGGAGTTGGCTCTCTGGAAAGATCCTGCAGATCGGAGTACGGTGAGTATTGTCCTGTCAAGATTCAAATAGTATACTTCACTCACGATGGTTTGATCCTCTGCGACCTCCCAGGTGTCTTGCGGTAGACACATAATGAGTGGTGCCAAACTTGACTGTTCGGACCAGAGGATATCGAGGGCGGGACCTGCCAGTGTGGAGCAGGTCATCGCCACGTTCACCAAGTCCTTCGCAGAGGACTTGACGTGTTCTAACACCGCATAGATGATATCTTCAGATTCAAGAGCGCGATGCATGATTAAAAGTTGTTGGTGGTGTTCAAGCATTTGCACAACACCCATTCTTATATATAACCAATCTTACAATGATTCACAGACCCACAGGTCTTCTTGTGATTTGTTCGCTTGGGTGTGACCACTTGTGGAGATCACAACACTGTGGACTCCATCCGCTGCTCCCTTGTGGACAGTATGAGACGTGACAAGACATTGTTCCACTTGGACTGTAGCGGCTATGGTCCACCACTGTCGCTAAAACGGCATTTTCCCACAAGATGCAGAGTACTCACAGTACGGTGTTCCCTGTAGAATAGCCGAAGCACAATAGACGCAATGGTTATCCACGTCAAATCGTGAAAGCCTCACCATGTATGTGGAGTAACTTTAAGAGGAGAGCGCTGGCAGGATCCAGGTGCTGAGCATTTTTTCCCTCAGCGTCGGCGCCTGTTAGTTGTCCTCGGAATGCCAGCCAAAGAGGTTTATGAAGGTCCGAGCAGAGATTCAATGTACTGATAATCTAAGCAATAGTTAAAGTCCAGACCGTCCGAGGGATAGCTCAGCTGAATGAGGGGAACATGGTTTGTAATAACACTTCAACAGTCAGAACCGATTGTGATTTGAAGTACAAAAGAGACAACTGGGACGCCGATCGTTAAGGAACTTGGGCAAAGGAAGTACGGTGCAATGGCAAGGAAGTTAGAATCCCACTCGCCTTCAGAACAATATGCACCGGAGAACGGTGACCCCCATACCTCCAGATACCTAAAGGAGTCCGACATATCGGAGTTCAAAAGCAGAGGACGCCCATCGTCTAGTCATCGCATTCGGAATCACACCTGAACCAGACACGACTCTCGCCGAACGAGTCGACACATGGAGAAGTAGCTGGAATTAGCTCTGAACAAGATGCTATCACTCGGTTACGGTAACCGTTGATCTTCTGCGGCTCTTTTCCCTTTTTGCCTTACTGTCTGCCTTTCAAGTTAAGGTTAGCGGCGTCTCCAGCCTCCACTAGTCTCACCAACACGATCATTCCTTTGCCGTTCAACAGACTGTCGTCGAACAGCTCCCCGTGCGGACCGTCAAACGTTGCTGCCGCTGCTTCCTATATGGGCTTCTTTGATCATGCTAGTGGAGTCTTCATGCAGGATCCTTCCACCTCTGACTCTGGTTATCCTTTGGAGTTTTCAGACACGACTCCTTTCATTGCATCTTTTCCTCTGCTCTGCCGGTCCTCCCTTATTGTTGTCTTCTCAGGTCAAGTTGCTTCTATCTCACGAGAATCTCACGAAATGCGTCGTCTAGCTCGCTCGAGTCGTCATTGCCTGCAGTTGGGGACCGAATCGATTCGCTTAGAAACGCCCGTGAATCAACCATGATGTATGTAGCTCAAGAACGAGCTATTTCAGGTCCACGCTATGGCATGGTCTGATAACGAGGGTGACAATAGTCACACAACTTTGCCAGCAAGACCATCCCTATGTTGGCCAAATGAGCACACTGCATGGCCGGTGCATTGCAATACTTATCGTTGGGCCAACCACATGTCCTATTTCATTTTTTGTACTCGACCCTTTGATCAACGCCTCAGCCACCTTCGGTTGTTTCTAGCGCTTGATACTCCCTCTCATACATAAACGCGCATATAACTCTCATTTCTTCACTCAATCTGATTCCGATTCTGATCCGAGTCCATCGTCATTCACTTACTACGTTTCAGTTCTACATATCTCTATCTCTATCATCATCACTCTTCGCGTCTTATATCACTCGTCTCCATTCCCAATCGAACTTACCCTAATTCTCGATGCGTTTATGAGCTTGTGCGATAACGAAGTTCTCGTTGACTGCGGTGTCTGAAGTGTCATCCTTACTCATCGAGATTGTCGCAGACAGTACCGCTTACTGTTTAGTTAGTCTCGCAATATGTCCTCCCTCGGTGAATTCATGAGTCAACCTACTAGCTCTGCGCTCTGACGGGTACAATATTTAATGACATGATCACCCATAATGTAGCTTTTGCCGAAGAGTCAGAGACTATCCTTTAGGACATCTTCTCGGATTCGTTTAGATCATAGAGCTGAATAGAGTGTATACCATTACTTTTATTGCTTGTATGTATATGATTGCATTTATATAGACGATGTGTTGGGTTGTGTCTGGCGTCGAACGTTGAGTGTTGGCACCCCATCTCGCGGAGAGACCTGGACAGGCATTAGTAGTAGTTTGCCAGCGTAGCTTCAGGGCTACTTGAGTCGGATCAATTTCTTTAATATGAGACTCATAAAACCCTAATGTGTCAAGCTGACCATATAGCAAACAATTTTCGTTTCATAAATCATATCCATATGCATACACATAACATACGACATACACGAGTAGGTAAACCAGCACCAAAACTCTCTTCAGAAACCAACCTCCGTCTCGATAAAATCATTGATGACGACCTTCCTGAGACCAATCAGTTCAAATGATGCCCATGTTGCTCACGCCAACGATGCGGCGGTAACGGCCACCAGCGCGTACATCGAGGGGACGACGTTCGGCCAATGACATATGTATGTACCATTGAAGTGTCTCCTCGGGAGAGCGCGGCTCGTCCATGTCGAGATACATAGGGCGCATATGCTCTGGGCAGCGTTCCTTGCAAACAGGCGCCAAGGGATAACGATTGATCATTCCACGTAGGACGGTCGGATCCTGCTCGTGCGAAATCTCATCATATTGGGAGTAAGGCCGGTATGACCGTGGATAGGCTGGCGCAGGAGTCGGGACGGTGACATGGGATGGAACTTCCCGAATATTTACGCTTGAGCTGTGTGCGGAGCGCGAGAGTGTTGGATGTAGGGCGCGGGTGGTAGGAAGAGGCGGAGCGGGAGCGGTGGGAGGAGGGATGTTCGAGCGATGAGTACTCGACTTGGCGCGAATACGTTCTGCCAGTCTGCCACTGTGAGTATGGTCGTTAAGGGTGCGTAGTACATCCGCCGAAGCTTGATCAACAGTGGCCTTCAAAGAAAGTGCTCTGAAACCGCTGCGAGGGAGGCCCTCAGTTGGTTGAGGGGAATGGGGAAACTTGGCCAGCAAGTCTGCACGCGTCTTAACGTTTGCGCGAGTCGGCCCATGGTAATATGTGTGTTGTGATAGTTTTCCGTGGTAGATCTCGAGCATCCCTGGAGCTTGCTCGACGTACACGATGTCGGACTTTTTAAGGGGAGTCTTGCCACTGTATGCGGGTTTGACCGGATCGTCACGAGGAGGCTCGCGCCTCCTCCCTTCTGAAGAGAATCCGTATGGCATCGATTTAGAGTGCTTAAGTGACACCTTCTGGTCGTCGTTGTACCTGAGTGTATTGATTAGTACGATGATAATGAGCAGAACACGAACACGGTCCACTCACTTTTGGAACATTTTCTTGAACGAATTCATGATTGATATGGGGAAAAAAGGAATGTAAAGTTGCCAAGAATGAGGCGGTAGTGTGTCTGCTGGTGTAGGGAATCTGCGTTTCAGTATATAAAGGTTGGGCTACTGTGGACGCACCACGGCATCTACAACCACAACCACAAAGCAATTGCTCGATATCTGAAAACCATTCAAGTGCGGATGCTCCGGCGAATGTTCCGATTACCCACCTAGAATCAAATCAATGGTATTGATGTGGCCCCATTTGCATCACAAAGGTAGAATATGCGACAACTAACCAATTATGGGCCACAGTTGCCACAAGCTGGCACAATGAATGCATCACGCGTCCTGCTCATTAATACCTCGAGTTCATAGCTTGTGCTCGATGAACGCGCGATAAGATTACCGGCAATGACGGACAGTACGCTGACTCGGATGCACGGAACACAAGGATAAGGAGCGACATGTACAGTGACTCTGACAAAAAACAGCCAGCTTCATCCAACAGTCTCGGTGCACCCGACCGGCTATATTTTAGTCCAAGTTGCTCAACATCGATAAAGATGCTTGGAGTGTATTCAGGCTGAAATATCAAGCAACCTGAAGCTGATGTTAGATCAGCGTGCACGTGCAGGTGGAAGCAGGTCATACCTCTCGTAAATCGCTATGAGTAATCCATCATACCTGGTTAGATACTTGAACAACGTGCTTGACAAGTGAGATTGAAATTAGAGGTCAGGAGGAAACGAGGGGAGCGAATGCCTGAACGCAGGTTGCGAATCACGCGACTGCGAAAAACGGAGAATCAAGGTATCATATATGCACTGATATAACGTACCTCTGGAAGGTGCT
The DNA here is from genome assembly GCF_016647625.1 of Suillus subalutaceus. Taxonomy (NCBI): domain Eukaryota; kingdom Fungi; phylum Basidiomycota; class Agaricomycetes; order Boletales; family Suillaceae; genus Suillus; species Suillus subalutaceus. Next base: position 23,972 of record NW_024540510.1, on the reverse strand, counting down.
TTAGCACTGCGGAAACAGACTTTGGTTATGAGACTGCAAAGCAGTCACGTACGCACGCAACGAACACCGCAAAAATTTCGACACCAAGAGTCTAACGACAGTGTCAATATCTCGCATCAGCTAGCTATTACACCGCACCTAAAGGCTAACGACCCTTCTCCTTGCATGAATGATCGGCAGACGGATGCCTTGTCCATTGGAAACAGGTTCGGCACGCTCCAGCACATTCTGGATAATGGAGGAGCGAACCCAAGAATACAGAAACTGTGTGTGAGGAAGTGAGTCGGCGATGTTTTGCAGTGAGTGGATGCCATGGGGGATGGATGCTTTGTATATGTACGAAGACGAGCGGTTGAATGGTCATTCACATTCAAAGCGTGTACGGCATCACCGGCACCGCCCATTTATCATCGCTTTCGCTCCACTGCCTCCATTCCTGTTCACATCACTTGATCGTTATGACAGGGAATTGGATACGACGCATGTATGTACTTTGGTCGCATTTGTACTGATCAGCGTGTACATGAATTAGAAGAAAGGTTGTGGACCCCGTTCGTGTCGTAACTGACAATGTCTGCCACGAGGTTACCAGTCAACTTGGGCGGCGTTTCAGTGTCATTGATGAGCCAAGGTTGAACCCCTCACTCGACTGTACCAAGAATACGAATTACCAAAAGAATACTTCGAAGATCACACTGGCAGGTTGCCGAAATTTATAATCTATAAAGTAAGGGAGAACAGGTTTCGGGGAGTCACGGGTGCTCGCGTGGCTTTCGCTAAGGAGCGCTTCGCTCAGGACACTTAGGACACTTACAGTGTGTTGCATATGAGATTGCAGTGCGTGTTTTTCAAAAACTCGGCCTCACTGCCTTTCCCGGCACTTTTACACCCTAATTAATAGGTCAAGGAATGTGACACCCATCATGCGGCAGACCCTGGTTAGAGTGACATGTCATATCCCTGACCAAAAGTGCTCAACATTCCACGCGAGTCGCTGCTTTGCGATCTCACCAACAACTTCTACCTTGATCCCATCTGTATCCCTGGATGCACCTTTTTTTTAACTGGAATTTATGCTGAAATACTTGCTTGGATCAATCAGATATCATCCCTGAAATCCCACTTCGGCGATGCAAGCGCTAGATTGTGGTATATCAAGCACAAATGCGATCGTTATACGTCCACCAAGTTCCCCCGCTCGCTCGCTCCCATCCTCTAATAGTATGACTATAGTCTCGAATGATCCAATTTGGTGGCCACTCATCAATGCGAGCATTATTGCCAGCTATTTTGTAGGTTTGTGGAGATTCAGCCACATGACGACGTTGATAACTCGATTAACCTTGACTGCGGTTTTACAGTCGCTGCCTCTGCCGGGGTAATGTACGATTGGGGTGAGCAAGACTAAGTATGAAATGACCACTGATATCCTTATGGTATTCTCAGTGCTTACGTTTGGACAAGAAGTACGTCGATCCATTACTGGGGCAGCCAACTCGCTTAGAATTGTGTTATGGGTTGAACTGATCTGGGTGAGCGGACTTCCACATCAAAAGAACGACGTGAAAATACAACTTGTTCACGGCAGAGACAACGCTGGTCCTTGATGACCTTTCTCTATCTCGGTGTATGTACCTTGTCTTTCAATATTTAAGCTTAGCAAGTCCAAATTTTGCTGACTATCCTAGGTACGCTATGCTGGAATAGGATAGTAATACTAGGCGGTGAGCTATACGTCTCCGTGATATTGACTTGACTGAAACATCATGCAAGTCATCATAATCTCTCGGTTACATGCCATGTATCAGCGATCGAGAATGGTGCTGATATTTCTCGTTGTCATCTTTCTGGCCATCACAATCGCCAATGCAGTGATGACCGTAATAACGATGATACATATTTCAGGGGGTAAGCCTTAGTTATGTATGAAATGTTTAAGTGCATCAGTCTCATCGACGATGTCAGAGGAATTCGTTCTTTCCGGTACCTATCAGTGCATTATTGACGATGCAGGATATTTCATATTTCTGGCTTCCATAACTTGGATACTTGGAACTGTATGGGAGGTCGTTGCACTGTGTCTCGCGGTGTGGATTGCTGTAAAACACTTCCGTGAACTGCGACGACACTCAACAGGAGGCATTATTGGGGATTGTTTCACAGTATTGATGCAAACTCACGTTAGTTACTTTGCGAGGTGAGCTCATAATGTAAATGTGGTTATCTTGTTCCGCTGAAGTTCTGCATGTGCTAGTTTTTTGGCCATCTCTTGTTTCCGGATCGGTTTATTCTCTCCAACGCTCTCAGGGGTATGTCGATCCGTCATAGACCTCTACATGCGACCATGATCCATCATTTCTATAGGACGCATATTCCCTAGACACTCAGATTTATGTCGGTCTCCTTCAGATATTCCAGGTCATGCAGCTGTTTGTGCTAGGACCACGCCTGATCCTCGGTGTTCGAGAATATCACGCTGAACTCGTGGCCAACTCTGATACAGCATCCGTTATGACTTCAATTGCTTTTCAGGAGCACGTGCATGTGTCAACCAGCAGTAGTGTGTAGTGCAGGAGATGCTCGATATGATTGATTTGCGATGGGCGGGTAGTACTGTGCAGGCAGCAGGAGAATTTGTTTTTATTTTTTCCAGGTTTTGTCGTGGTACATATTTATGTAAGTTGCGAAGTACATATAGGTCATAGAAGAGCTTTTGGCGAACTATGAGTAGAGATCTTTCCAAAACGCTGAGGTTCACGCACTCGATCTCAGTAGTGCTGTCAAGATCGTCCCGGCTGGTGGAAGTCTGATCGTTCCTGATGCCATCGCTGAAAGATGGCTGTTTCCAAAACCTCAGAGAAGTACCCGACCACTGATGTGGCGCCTGTCGACCCTTTCAGCACCCTTGTGCATCCTAGTTGCTCCTATGCACAGAGTACCTCTACATAGCAGGACCGTGGCTCGTTGATCTGATTCCCAAGCGGATCCAGTACTGCAGGGGCCATCAACCACATTCGAAATTGGGTTAACGAGGGGAAATGGCGAGAAATGTGCGGTGCAGACAATTCAAACGAACTTATATATGTGCAGACGATTGTGCTTGTGGAGCAGGTCCCACGTATTGGAGTACTTTGGACAGAGGAGTAAATGACATTGGTGTTGGTATATACGGGAACACGCCGAACTGCAGGTATTGGGGCTTGTCGGCCCGGTTGTAGAGGAGAAATCAATTTGAACGTTCAATTCCCGATTTGACATAAACTAGCTTATATGTACCTACATGCGCCGCACGCACCAGATATAGATAACTAAATAAGTACAACACACCAAACTTAGAAAACCACTCCCTGCAGAGCACTAAAAACTTCATCGAGCATCTCCCGTGCTACACGCCATTACCAGTCGATATACGCACGCGCTCCTGGAAAGCGATTGACGTCATGCAGGTTGCTGCGTCGGAGTTGGTCACGAGGTTAGCGTGATATTCTCGAATGCCAAGGATCAGGCGTGGTCCCAACACAAACATCTGCACGACCGGGAAAATTTGAAGAAACCCCTCATACATCTGAGTACCTGGGGATGATTGGTTCTATAGAAAATGATGAACCGTGGTCGCATACAAAGGTCAGTGAAAAACTGGCATACAAATAAGTTTGTTGGTGACAAGAAACTAATGAGGCGGCAACAAGAAACAACTAGAAAGCTAGCACGTCCGATCCTTCAGCGGAAAAAGAGAAACATATTCAAAATTGGAGCTCACCTCGCAAAGTACAACATGTGAGTTTTCATCAACACCCTGAAACAGTCCCCCATAACTCCTCCTGTTGGACGTTGTCGCAGTTCGCTGAAGTGTTATACAGCAACCCAGACTGCTAGACACAGTACGAAGACCTCCCACACAGTGCCGAGTATCCAAGTAACGGAATTCAGAAGCAGGGTATCTCCTGCATAGGCAGTCGTGCATTGATAGGTGTCAGAGAGGATGAGTTCCTCTGGTATACATCAATGAACTTCATGCACATTTTTTTCATCCACAATTAAGCGTACCCCATGAAGTATGCAATGTTGTCATTACGGAGACCACTCCGCTGAAGATGATGGCAGACAGGAAGGTGACGACGAGAAATATCAGGATCTTTCTGGATCGTTGATACATGGCATGCAACCGGGCAATCATGATGACTTGCAAGATTTTTCAGTCAAGTCAAATCTCACTGAGATCTTGCAACTGCAAAGCTCACCCCCCAGTATTGGAATCACCATAACATTCATCCAATCCCATATGACGTACACAATCCTACCTGAGGAATCCAGTCAGTGATCAGCCTCGGGTAGCACACTCCAAACAGACTCACATCTGTGGCAGTCATTAGAGGGAAGAGCAGGCATCAGTGCAGAAGGCTCACTGCGTCTGTCAACAAGATTGTCGGAACACTACCTGTATACTGCAGTCAGAAGAGGCAAAGATCGTGAATGGGAGAAGACATACTGAGTATGTGCAAACTGATTGTGAGATATGGTTCATCAGTACAACAACCAACAGTGCTGAGCCTTGCGAACATATGTAGTATACAACATTCCAAGATAGCGCACCTAGGATATTTTCAAGTGTCAGCACAAGTTGCAAACCACAGCTGTAATGCAAGCTACATACGATTAGATGTAGAACGGTCATAAGTGACCAACGTTGCCTCTGTCACAAATCAATTTTGTTCCTCTGCTGTGGAATTCCGCTCACCCAGATCAGTTCGACCTAACATCATTCTTAGTGAGATGGCTACAGTTACAGCATGATACCAATACCTCTTGTCCGAATGTAAGTGCTGAAAATAGTTGTAAGATATTAGCGATTCTTTAACATTATCATGCTCACCCCAATCATACGTCACTACAACAGCGGCGGCAACTGCAAAACCACAATCAAGGTTGGGTCGAGACGTCAGCAGCAGCGACAATCCCCAACTGCTCTCCACGAACCTACAAAATAACTGGTAACACGATATGAATTGATTGAGGGCCAGTAACTAGGATCGTCTGAGACTAGGGTCATAGTAGTACTGTTAGAGAATGGATGTGAGGCAGCGGGGAACTTGTTGGACGTGCGACGAGGGAGTTCGGGCTAGATATACAACCATCTAGCACTTGTATGGCCAAGATGACCATCATCAATGGGATTAAGTATATCCGTTCCTGCCAAGTATCTGAAGGAAGCAGTGCAAAAGATAAACATCCTGGTTTCGGCAGCTCACTCCCGGTGTGCATTCTCATATTCAGTTAGCACCAAGATTGCGCTCATCAAAAAGACGCTCTTTCCTGTGTGTCACACTGGGTGAAAACATAGCCTCGATCAAGAATTAGCATTCATTTCCATCATCACAGCCGCTGACAATATCCCGTTGCGGAATGGTGGGACGCCGGCACACAAAGATGTACTATCGAGTCCACAAGAGTACCAAAATGTGATGGCGGAAGCGAGCAAGTTAGTGGGTTCAGGGCTTCACTAACACAGCTGATGTGATGAACTTCGGCCATGTCGGACATGACCATAATACCATTGATGTGCTTCAAATGTACTTGACTCATAGCATAACTACAACCGTGAGCCCCAGCCGAGAAACAACGTATACCTGTGGCATGCCCGAAGTATACTGACATTACAGCGGGAACAAATGGGTCGTACATACCTCCGCTGCATTGCTTTGAGCGGTGCAGAACACCTGGCCAGACACCTGAGTCTCGAGCAGCAGCGTGTTTAATAATCATGGGATCTCCTAGTAGAAGGGAGGAGGAAACTGGCAGAGTGAATGTCTGGGGTACGCACGAGAAATCAATCTGAACTCATCTGATACCGACTCGAATATCGGATACTTCAAAGTTGACGGTTCATGTCGACGAGGTCGATTTTGATAGGTTTTCTGCTCACGGATGATGCATCGAAGGGCCAGAAGATGATGTGGTTATGACTCGGCTGGCGACTGTACACCAACAAAGCGCAACCACGTCACTTGTAGCTGCTATGATGTTGTTAATCATCAAACCGCTCGCGATGAGGAGAAGATGAGTAACTCAATTTGATTGGGACTTAGCGGATGGTCTGGATGATGTGGCGCTCCACATACCCCATGGTTATTCTCCTGGATCATGAATTGTCCTCGAGGTGATTGTCGTGCGACGCGCAAGGAAGCACAGGCGAGTCAAGGCATGACAGGCAAGGACACACTTGACTAAACTCATGGGATGAAAGTGTATGGAAAAATGATAGACGCCGATAGAGATAATGGCGAGTTGAGGAAGAGTGATGAGTACTGTCCTCGAGTTACCGGAGATGAGGCCTTAAGGAGCAATCTGGGTCGGGAAAATCACGGATCATTTCTTGGGAGATCAGGCTGACGCGTTGACGGATGGTAGGTTGAGATAATTTGATCAGTGGTACTGGAACACGCATGAGATGGAGATTGCCTGTGTGTGGCTTCGAGGTTAGATGCAATGTTTAAAATGTTGCACGTCAGTTTGTGTCCTCATAAGTAGAACGGCACTACATGTCGGAGTGTACCCAATGTGAGGTACTGGCACATACGCCGAGGGTGATACAGTAGGTCAGTGGATTATTGGGGCAAAAGTAGAGTGGCGCCCATCAGGAAATCGGGGAGGACATTATTTGTGTAGATGGAGTTGGCAAAATCGGACCAAAATTTTATCACATTATGTCTGATTATATAATAAGATAAGATAATATACAAGCACGAGCAAAGTGGTGTGATGGGATAAGATCAGGCAAGAACTCTACAATTTTGAGAGAAATGCGCATTGTCTTTTAAGTATGATTGTTCTATGACAAAGTAATATACAAGCATGAGCCAAATTGCGGTGGGAGATAAGAATATGCAAGACAACTACTGTAGAGCTACGACACTAGGTTTGTCACAGGTCACAGCCCTTGACGAATCGAATCTATTTGGTGTGACCGTCACATGAATTTTGGCGGGACGAAGCTAATTTGTGACATTCGGAAAAAACATAGGAAAAACATAGGTTGTGCACTAATGGGACCAAAAATCATTATACATCAAATTTGTGATGCGTCTACGCTTTCCACGCCCATAATCAACCGTCGGAACACTGTTCGAGCCACCTTCCACATCTTCAGTGGCAATGCCACCCACATCATAGACTTTGGAGTGGTTTGCACACGAAAGTCCACCATCTGCATTGGTATGGCAGTCAGAATGGACCTGTTCACCCCCGGAAGCCATATGGTCAAGAAGTGCATCCATTGGCACGTCACACAATCACGAAGCAGCGGCATGTCAGATGGTTGCAAGCGGCGAAGCACCCGCGGGCAAATCTATTTGGGTGTGGTCACAGGTCACATGGTCATTCGAACCAGTGACACTGAGTGTGACATAATCACACGCTGCACGTGACGAAGCTAGTGTCGTAGCTCTACAGTACCATTCTGACAGAAATATTCAATTATCTTGCAAGTATGATTACTCTACAATAAGGCAATATACAAGCATGAGCCAAATTGCGGTGGGAGATAAGAATATGCAAGACAGCTATCATTCTGACACAAGTATTTAATTATCTCGCAGGTATCCGAATCATAGATGATGTTTGACAAAATGTCACAGGACAAGCACGGGACAAACAAATACGATTCTGAACATAGTGTATTTTGTAAAGTAGTTATCTACTAGGGCCGAGCCGGCTAGCAGGCACATTGCTTGCATCAAGGACGTAGAAATAGATTACAAGTGGTATGTAGCTGGAAGACTGAGATATTACAGTTATCAGTAACAGTGCATTTTTGGAATCGCCTTCATCAGGCGGAGAGAGGAACATGCGTGTAGGGTGTGAGATAATATGGTATCACGTACTTGGGGGAGGCCGCAGTTTGAATGAAAACATAGTTGCGAATGGACGAGTGATAGATATTCAAAGGGAGAGTGCTGTCTGTAGGAATATCCATGACAGACTGTAGCTGTATCAGCGTTGTCTTCACACCCCTGCCCAAAACAGGACCAAGAGTGTTGAGATTTGCGAGATGGGCAGAGGACATGTGAGGGAAGCAACGAGGGACAAGGGCATGTATGCCCGCTTGGGATTGGTATAACATGGAGAGCATATGGTCGTACAACTTGTACACGTCCATTCCTGGAAGCAGCTCGCTCATCAGCTCGAGCATCAGCTGCAATCGATTGTGGGGATGATTGTCTTCATCATTGATAAAAAAACTTCATCATAGATGCCACGATGAAACGTCTGCCCGCTCGGCTTGGCAGCTTCGTAAGGTCATCCATCGATGGCTGAGGGAAATCGGGATGGCGACTTTCTAGCTCTCTGAAGGAATGCCGCAAGACAGTACAGGTATCATCATCAACATCTGTGCCATCTAACGAGATGATGCCATCCTCCCCTGAAGTTCTCACAGGTATCTTGCGTGCCTCTTTGGTTTGCACGACTTTTCTGATATGCGGTTCCAAGCAAGTTGTGAGCAGAATGTGGGTTACGGGAAAATCAGGATCATGGAGAGCCCGCGCAAGGGAAAGTATTAGATTGGTAAGCTCGGGTTCGGATGTGCATTCATCAAGGGCATCGACAGCAGGCGACAAAGGCGGACATCCACGCAATCTAAGTCAAAGTGACCGGAGAGGCTTAAGAAAGATAGCCTCCATCTGGTCGCAGAGAGGCATGTATTAGTCTAGTAGAGTGGGATTGTTGCGGATCGCTCTATTCACATCCTGCCGGATGCTTGGAAAATTGGTGGCAAACTAGTAGACTGGTAGACAAACGACGCAAAGAAATATTCAGCCATGCAACATTTCGTATGCTTGCGCGAGAAAAAGAACGTTCCTACTAGCCGCTTGACATTTGTCTCTTCAGGGGAGTTATATTGAGCACCCTTGACAGCGACCTTGAACAGCTTCGCCCAAGTTCCTTGAAGGACTGTCAAAGAGGTCAGAGAGCATGTGAGAGATAAGAGACAGAAGTACTAACATTGACCATCACTCGTTGACAAAGGTTGCAACATGTGAGATGCAATCAATCAACTAAAAGTACTAGCTGGGTTCAAGGGTGCTGTTAGAAACCATCCAGGTGATGCCTATCTCGAGGAACGACGTACAGCGATTTGAACCAAAGCGTGTAAGTTGTGAACTTGGGTTGCGGAACGATCAAGTTGTCAATTGATAGAGTGCGAAGCAAGATGAAGATGGGATAGACAGATGGATGTTTCAAGCTATTCTGCTATGGATAGCTCATGCGGTGGTTGTGGTGTTGAAAGACAAGTGAGTGGGCGCTCACCTGGTTGCACATATGAAGACAAGAAGCTGCCGTGCATGTCAACATTATTGCTAGCCAGTCAGCATCTGCTACTGCCGGCCAAAACATCTTGTAGTCTCCAGAAATTGAGATAGAACTCAATTGGTCACAGTGGCCCTTGTCAAGTTTGAGTTGGGGAATGTCTTTGTAGCAGCCTCAAGTTCAATCCCAGGCTGCAGCGTTTTTTGCCTACGTAAATAACACTGAACTTAATATACAGCTCTCACACGTCCGCAGATTTCCATATCTATCAGATCAATACCACAACCACAACCTCTTCATTACTACCTAGTACACCATGGCAGACAACAATTACAACACTGATCTCGTGAGTGTTTCATGTTCACTTACCTGAGGCCACCGAACTCATCAAAATTAGGTCCTACCCGCTATATTTCAAGTGCCAGGACCACTTATCATTAGCAAGTCTGCGATAGTAAGTGATCATCTCGTATTATACAGGTTAAATTAATGAAATCATGCAGGGTTTGTGGAATACTGCAATGGAGATGGCCCAGAACCACATCCAGAATCGCTCCATTGTACCACCCGTCCCTGTTAAGACTACCATTGAGGATAAATGTTGGCTCACGTTGATGACATTGTGGAAGCAAGAACTGCAAGAGACACTGAAGTATTTAGAGGATGTGTGGCGAGAGCTCAGGGAAGCAAAAAGCTGTTGGGGATCGCGAGTTAGAATCTAAGGAGGGACCGTTCGAACATAGATGACAACTGTTGTTCACATGAATAAGTGTAGGTGAAAGACCAAGCTCGATGAAACGTTCGAAGTGATACTGAGTGTAAAACAAGTCCTGGGTTTCAATCCATTGGACAGGTGATGAGATTTGCTGTGAGCTTCTTTTTCAATATCAGTAGCACAGGATGAGATGTATTCCTCGTGTACATCCCTACCATCAGCCTCGAGAGCATGCATCTCCCTCTGCAACTGAGCAAGCTCAACGTGCTGAGTGGCAAACTGCTCCTGTTCAGCACAGAACTTCAGGAACCCCTCGCTGTTGATGGTTGCACCACTTCCGGAACTACCGCCGGCACCTCCAGCACCTCCACTGGAGAGAGAGATCCCAGAACGCTGAGCGTGGATGGTGACAACAGTATCAAGCCACACCTTGCCCTCAGCCTCTGAAGAGAGATGTTTGGCAGGTTTCATCGTGGTTCCGAGTAGAAGGATGCTGTCAGCGTGTGATGATCCCAGTCCCCAAGTCTTTGCCAAGTGCACATTGATGGCAGATGAGTTGAAGCCACCAGGCATCTTGCCACTGATCAAGTGGGACACCAAGCCCGAAGTGTACTTGCCGAGAGCACCGGAATGGCCGACGCTGAGAGCAGAACTGAGCTCTTCCAAAGGCAGCTCATCACCCTTCTCAGGTGCAGATGAGAATTCAAGTTGCAAATCGCTGAGAATCTTGTTCTGAAGAGTCAACTTGCTGCCAACGAGATCTTTAATGGTCTTGCTCACAGGAACCTCCTCAATCTTCTTCTCGAGCTTCTGTGCAATGATGAACATGAGGATATCGTTGGCCTTGATGGGGGCATCCTCAATGGAGGCAGCGGGACCAGCCGAAGGTGAAGCTACGACAGGCGTCGGTGCAGCAGCAGGAGCTGCAAGGGCAGGTGTTGACTCTACAGGAGTCCAGCAAACGTGCAGTTCTTCTGGATGAAGCCCTTAGCGTGCATATCTTCGAATGCAGCTTTCTTGGTCACGACTAGCGCAATCTGTGCGAATTGAGTAGCAAAAAGGAGACCACTGGGGTGGCTGAAGGTATATTTTGGGGTACAAATGTCAATGTCGACAAAGAGGGGATAAGTTTTAACAATGCCATGTCCATGGTGTCGTAGGTCATGTCCATGTACCTCTGGCGGATTACCTGACCCTTGATACCACCAAAGTGGATGGTTTTCTCCTTCGGGTTGTCCTTGACAATCTCAATGATGGAGAAGCCATACATGGCAAGCAAGTGTGCATCAACTCCTTCCCAGACTGCGCGAGCAGTGGAGGAGCTGTTGTACAAATCCATTCCCATGCTAGGCTCCTGTGAGCCCTGGCCGGTGAAGGCGTAGATGGTGGTAGCCTGCACAACCTCTGCAGTTCCCTCGAGGATATTCTCTTCACGCTGGTTCAACATTTCGACCTTGACGACCATGTTACCATCGCGCATGCCGACGTGGCAGATGTTGACCTTCAGCTCATCGCCAGGCAAGATCATGCCGACGAAGGAGATATCATATCTAGACGAAATCAGATCGCTGATCACGTATCCTGGAAACTTCACTTATGCAATGACACGGTCATTGTACACCAGAGGACGACCGATCACTTCCTTTGCATTGTTGATGAGATGTTGGCCAAATTGCTTGGTAAGAACATAAGTATCACCCTTGCTAGCGCCGCAATGGTTGATGATGTACTGCCTATAAGTGAGAAGTTCGGAAAGGGGGAAGCCTTAAGTGGGTCAAAAGCAAGTTGAATATCGCCAATGTATGTGTCGCCATGCTCCATAACAGAATCTAGGCGAGCTTGCAATTGAACAGAGTTCGCTTTCTCCTTGTCAAATGCGATCTCCTGGCACAAGAGTCCTCATTTGGGTAACACATATAAAGCTCGACGTGCTGAGCGGCAAACTACTCCTGCTCAGCATGGAACTTCAGGAACTCCTCACTGTTGATGGAGTATGCAATCCAGGGCAACATAAGCGGTGAATTAGCAGTTTAATCACCCTTGATGGAAACACTTACTGACATCGCAAGCTCATCAGTATTCTGTGTCCCTTTGGGGTGATCCAGTCAAGCACACTGCCCTTGAGACTTTTGGTGTCGTCACCTCTTGCTCCAGATGTGCCTTTGGTGAGCTGATGATATGTGGGATAAGTAGGACATATAAACCATGACACTTGCTAACTCTGCAATGAGGTCAACCTCATCATCTCCACCTTGCATCAACCACTCTTCCAGGCCTGCTACAGACTTGAGGAGCCGTTCCCTGAGAAAATACACAGGATTAGATGCAGTGCACATAGCGCTGCAGGAAAATAAAATACTCCACGGTGAAGTTTTTGTCAGGAGTGCCAATTCCCTCATCTGTAAAATTTCATTGGTGAGAAGGGCTTGGAAGTTGCACAGAGCATGGATCGTTCGCCCGACATGACATCCGTAGTGTACCTACGGATCAGTTGCGCTCCTGTATTACAATCCCAGAGCATCAGTAGCTATCACCTGCTGCAAGTATAAAATCACTCACGGCCTTTTCCTGGGACTGAGTTGAAGGTATGCCACTTTGAAGAACGAGTCTTAACATTGTCAAAGTCGAATTGTTAAAGGTGTGTAGATGCTAGCCAACTTTAGGACAAGAGGACATGATGAGTATTCAGAAGGTAAAATCGGCTGTTGTACTGCATTTTCAGTCAGCTTTCTTAAAGTCAGCACTTATGTGGCGAGAGTTTTTCAAGTTTGACATTTTTTGTACCCTAATAGCCGTCATGATTGATGACTCTTAATGGATCTGTTGGACAGGTCATGATAAGGTATGGCTGTTTGAATTTGGAGCAACCAACTTGAACAATGTACCTCTGTACCAGAGACAGCACCAGTCTGTGATCTTGCACAAAGACTGGTGGTTGTCACTATGCAGCGCTAGCCTGCCAGTGAGCACTACTGCAACTTGAACGTCAAAGTTCAATCCGAGTCATCGATAAGTGTTACATATTATTAGTGCAAGTGGATTCTTCCGGTTTTCCAAAACCTCATGATGACCATCCTACTATTACTATGTCACAACTTGGGAACCTTAGCAGCTGAAAGTTGGTTGATAATAGGCTCGTGACCAGCCTGGCATATACTCAAGTGGTGTAGCTAGGCTGGTCGATCTCGGAGTGGTGTGGCAGGGCGAATGAAGTTTAGCAGGTGCCGGTCGTGACGGTGGTACTCGATCGTACATAGTACAACTTATGTGTCTACTGTCGTTCAGACTGTATAATAATAAAGATTAACAGAAGGATCTTATTTCAACTAGCACACATTATGTAAACGCCCAACCGAGTCATGACAAGAACCAGGAGCATGGAACCAAGTGTTGAAATTTGAAAGACAAACCCTTGTACCATTGTACCAGAGGCACCTATCTGCATCAACCAACCTAATTCTCATAGTCAAGGGACTGGTTGCTATCGCTACCACAACCTCCATCTGAAGCAGAGCCCCAGTCAGAGTCTGACTCTTCCGACTCTGAGTTACTGCCTGAGTTGGACATGCCACAACCTGAGCCATAACCCCCTTCTTCAAGGTCCTCAAAGTCCTGCATAACCGTTGGTTCATCTTCTTGACGCCGCATGGTGGCATGAGCATAGGTGTGCCCAACTTCCAACCCCCATTGATACCGCATAAAGGCATCCTGGTCTACAAAACTAAGCCACCAAGTCAGGGGAGCTCCGTTAGTAGTGATGTTGGACACACCGGTTAATGTAATAGGACTTCCAGTCCAACTTATCCTGAGCACAGTGTGAGATGCCCCTACCATCCAAGTGCTGCAGGCCTTGGGAAAAGCATGGAATGATGTGGCAGCACCTAAGGACATCATCAGGGTCAACAAACCCAAATGAGTCTGGCTCTGCGGTAGGTGGGAAGTAGACACGATCTAAAGGCGCTTGCCTACTGGGGCATCCGATGTCAAGGTATTGGTACCATCTCACCCACAAGAAGTTGATTCGATGTGAGTGGTAACCAACCATGCTGGGGCCAACATAAGTGGCATTGACATGATAGATGCCAAGTACGCAAGCATAAAGGTAAGGATGACCTTCATGGGCAGTTGAATCCTCCCCGGTGTGGCGATCACAACCTGGCAGGCACATATAAGAGAAGTGCTCAACCAGTATAAGTGAGTCTTGGCTCTGCCTAGCTGCTACACTTGCAGAATGCAAGAGCATTCGATCCTAAAGGGGAAGCAAGGAAAGCAAGGATCCACAGAATGATGCTGATCAATCCTAATGAAAGGCGGTAAAAGTGCGAGAAACGCGCTGAAGGCACGCGCAGGAAAGAGAAGTGCGAAGGAGCGCGAAGCATGGGAAGGTAGTGCAAGCTGTGCACAAGTGAAAAGGACGTGAACTGAGACTGATGAGAGACGACTGATGACGATGATAGGACGAGAAAGGTGACTGAAGACTGATACTGATGTTGCCACTAGCTAGAGACTGCTGCTAGGGCCTATGATGACAATGGATGCATTGCATGAGGCTAACTACCAAGTAACATGGTGGTAAGAAGATGGTGGTCAGAAGCTAAGGCGGTAAAGTGGGGTGTAAAACGAACATCAAAGTATGTAAGTTCTACCTAAGCGCTCTCCCAGGGCTTGGAGCCGAATAGGGAGCACTCTAAGTATGTAAGTGAGGTAAGGTGATGTAAAGTAAGGGTGCATAATGAATAAGAAGTGTAATATGCCAAATATAGTCAGATAACGAACAGGGACATACCAAGGGACTGGTTGGACAGTGGATGGATGCTCCTGGATGATGCGCGACGCAGTGCGCTTAAGCACGAGAAAGCGCGCAAGGTGCGCGCATGGGAATGCTGCGCATAGTGCGGGAAAGTAGCGCGCCTATGGCGCATTTCGCAGGAAGTGGTGTGCATGATATGCAGAGTTGACTGAAGACTTGGTGGAAGTCATATGGATGATGGTGCGAGTTGTGCCATGAAATGCCAGTTGTCAGAATTCGTAAAATGAGCCCATATGAGCCCACAGAAATGCGAGTCTCTACACCGGCTTGGCCCAAGAGCATGACGTTGCAATGAGAAGTCGATGGATTTATGATGTCCTGCACTTGGCAGATGTCATACATGGTGTAGTTAAGCCGCATCAAGTTGTGCCTATACATGCGATCGGCCTTGATAAAAACACGTCCTTCCCAGTCTGAGCATACCGGGGTAGCTCCTGGGACCGTAGTGCTGGCAGAAGCGTCAGTATGCAGGGCGCCCTCCCTGGTTAAGACCTCCTTGATCTTAGGGAGGTGAAAGCACTGAAGCTTAGGTAAAAAGTCCTGTCACTCAGAATTAGCACCGCCTTGCATTCAAGTTGACATAATTACTATGCAGCGCTCACTTTGACAGCAGGATCCCCCATGTGCCTTTGGAGGAACAGTGGAATGTTCTCGGGATAATTCTGAGATTTTCCAACATGGAAATGAGCCTCAGGTGAGGTGGCAACTTCTTCTTCCTCCTCCACCATCGCACCCTGTGGTAGCTGCTTGTCACGGATGCTGAGTATGCGAGCTTCGCATTGCTTGATCCTCGTTATCTGTTCCACAAATTCTTTTCAGTCCATTCAACGATACCTTGCCTTTGAGGTGCAGTGTTCTAGCTCTCCCTATCATTGCACGAGAAATTGATGGAGGATATAATAGGCTGATGTTTTCACTCACCAGCTCAGTGCTGTATGAGTCAGTCGTGCCAAAGTTACGTATAGCAGTGGAATAATCACCCAGGGCGTGGAGCTTGTAGGTTTGTAGATTAAATGTCTTTGGTCGCCAAACTGTGTGAGGCGTTGACTCAGTCGCCACTGCCTCTCTGCTGCCAACTAGGTTCCTTAACTTCTGGCGCTGGCGACGCTCTGCTTCCCGCTTCAGTTCGTGAGTCTTGAAAGCCAAGCAGGTAATTTTCTGGAAATGGCGAAGCTGCTTTCCCAGGGTAGCGGTTGCAACATCAAGGAGGTTAAGTGTCTCATTGGTATGCATGCGCAGCTTTGCCAGGGCATGCCAGCTTCTGCACATACTAAGCAGAGTTAAGACGTTTCTGTTGTGTGGCTCTTGTTACAATCAAGTACGCCCCTATTCATTTTCTCCTCTTACCTTGTATTACGTCACGATCGCTATCTTAAGCCGTCGCTAGACTTCTCTTATTATCAGTTGTATTATGCCACGATCGCGTCATGCCGTCGCTAGGTGATCTATTCTTGTTATCTTTAACT
This sequence comes from Suillus subalutaceus, assembly GCF_016647625.1. Classification (NCBI taxonomy): domain Eukaryota; kingdom Fungi; phylum Basidiomycota; class Agaricomycetes; order Boletales; family Suillaceae; genus Suillus; species Suillus subalutaceus. The sequence continues at coordinate 7,675 of NW_024540510.1, read as the reverse complement.
CGCTCTTATCTTTGACTCATTCTGACTTCGTCATGCCAGCCCTAAAGCCACTGTCTTTTGCTATATAAACTCGCTTTGTACTATGTAGTTCTTTACTTTAATCTCACATATTGCAGTAACATATCTCCGTATTATACGAGTGGACGGACATGCATAATATCCCGTATGATACGGGCCAGCGGACCATGGGCCGAGGGTAGATATATCCTCGACTGTGACGGATGGGCCGGGAGTGTTATTATTCCCGATGGAGACGGGTGGGCCTAGGTGGGGAATATGTAAAGTAGATGGGTGGGCCGATGGACATGAATTTTCAATAGACAGATCGGCCGAGGTAGTTGGATATTATGTAGATGGGTGTACCAAGGTAGATATGTATCAAATAGCCGGGTATATCAAGGGTGCTTGTTATCACATAGACAGGTGGGCCCAGATATATATCATATTAGACGGGTGAGCCGACGAATTAATATTATTTTGTAGACGGGTAGGCCGAGGGAGCGGTAAAAGATGTATTATATACAGGTGGGCCGACGGGAGACATATATTGCATAGATGGGTAGGCCGACATGGGGGTATATAAGATAGACGGGTGGGCCCAGGAGAATGATAATTGTAGACATGATGGAGCTCAGCTAGTTGTATATCATCCAAATCAAAGGAGGTGATTATTCGAAGTCATCTAATGATGTGGTATGGCACGGAGCTTTGCAAAGGGGTGAAGTGGAAACTCGAGCAAAGTGTACCGAGTTCCGAGACCCGGGTCTTGACAAACGAATATGTGATGTCCAGCACACTTCCAATCATCTGGTATTTCATTGAGCAATGGATGATCATAGATCTTTGAAAGCCAACATCATCCAAGCCTACCAAATGCCAAATGCCAAGTTCCAACCACCGAAAATTGAGTGAAGTGTACCAATATCTGAGCCCCAACTATCGAATCCCGAAAATCGACCATCGAGTCCCGACTATTGAGTCCCAACTACCGAGTCATGAAACCCGACACCTGACCATTGAATCCCGACAATCGAGTATTGAGTCCCAACCAACGAGTCCCGTATATCGAGTCCCGACCATCGAGACCCGAGACCCGACGCCCGAGACCCAAGACCTGAGATTCGAGACAAGTTCCAACTATGGTGTCCCGGGTATCAAAATCGAGTGAAGTGTACCGAGATCCGAGGCCCGGGTCTCGACAAACGAGTATCTGACATCCAACAGACTTCCAATCATGTGGTATTTCATCGAGCAATAGATGATAAGAGATAATAGATCTTTGAAAGCTCAGATCATCCAAGGCTCCCTTATCTGATCCTCTCAATCTCCACCCCCTTTAACACCAAAGTGCGGACATTCAGGATTCAGCTTCTGATCTCACAAGATCAATTCAATCATGGATGTTTCTTCCACTTCCGATGATGAAATAACCCTCTTGCGCACTTGGGCCCTGACTGTCACTCATGTGGCATGTGATTATACGGAACAGAAATTCAATGCAGAGAAGACAGGAGGAGACCCAGTTATACCTTCTCCAAACCTAGACACTGATCTGGTGATGGCTTGTGATCGATTGGTTGATCGGCTCATAAAGGCATATAAAAATCCCAGTGAGTCTTCCTGCAGATTCGGAAAATTCGTTTTATCAGTCAAATTGCTTCATCACAGTTCAGATGCAAATCGATATTGCAAGATATAGCAAATTGATCTCCCCAAAGGACACGGGGTGTAATGAAGAGAGAGAGGAAAAGTTGCTCGAGAGGTGTCCTCCTGGCCATGAGGGCACAAAGTTGATCGACATACCCGCGACAATTCTTGATGCATCCGGTGCCATCATTGCATGGTACCTCCCAGACACCTTGACCTGATGCCACCCAGGTGTGTTATATATATTGTGACTGGATGGATATTGAACATCAAATGGTACGTACAGAATGAAATTTGGGTGGCCTCGGATTTGCTAGCTCCCATGCTCGAACAAAGCATAAAGCTTGATGGGATTTGGCGGACTAATCAACAGTGGTTCACACCAAGCTCGGAAAATGATGTCCTAACTCCCGGATGCGTTAATTTATCTCTGGCATGATTTCAGCAGGGGCACGAGGTAGGATCTGATGAGATGGCGATCTTGGTAGTTAAACTCACCAATCCCATAGAATCAGTCCGATCCAGAGGTATCTGCATCATTGAAGGGACCATCCTCCGAGAACATCCTCAAAGCCATTGCGAGGCCAGCAGCCATTGCCACAGCGGCACTCAGGGTGATGCATCCTGAGCAGTACTGGGCAGGGTTGCAAGCCTTTGCGAGCCTCGGAGAAAAGGCACGAAGCAAGGAACTGCCGAAGATGTCAGAGACTCTCCAGTACTGGGCAACGGTGTTTAACAGCCTCACCGTCATATGCAATCGGGAAACCCCGAATCATCGAGACCCCTCATCAATTTCCGAATGCTTCGATATTCTCACTAGCGTGGGGAATTATTATAATGCTCGGATGAGTATGCCAAACCTGCAGCTGGAGTTAAGGTACGATCTGGGGTGCATGATTGCATTTTCGGGAAGGATTGTCAGACACACGGTTCATGCAGTGGAAGGGGATCGGATTGCCTGGGCATGGTATATGAGGGATGCTGTTCATGTTTATGCTGGGATTCTGTCGTGTGGATGGGCAAGGTTGGATTGGAAGAAGTAGAAAGGTAGTTACCCGTGTTAGTACCCACCTTCAAATACATGATACTAGATGTCAGGCACTCCATACTCAACATTCGGGTTTCGGGTCTTGATAGTTGGGACTTGATATTCGAGTATATTCCATAGTGATGTTGTACACATTTCACCGACTACTGAGTACCGGGTTTCGGGTTTCGGTACACGGTACCCGGTACTTGATAGTCGGGACTCGATATTTGATTTCACCGACTACCGAGTACCGGGTTTCGGGGTTCGGTACACAGTACCTGGTACTCGGTGATTCAAGAAAACAACTCCCAAAATTGATGAGTGTCATGTTTTGAGTTTTGTTTCGATTTGTTTCGAGTGTCGAATCTCGGGCTTCGGGCTTTGTGTTTCGGGTCTCGATAATAGGGACTTGATAATAGGGACTCGATACTCGATGGTCGGCACTCACATCTCAGGCTTCGGGAGTCAATTGTCAGGACTCGGGTTTCAAGACTCGGTAGTCGGGACTCGATAGTGCGGATTCGGGTTTCAAGACTTGGTACCCGGTACTCGGGTTTCGGTACTCGGTGATTCAAGAAAGTGTCATGTTGTTTTGAGTTTTGATTTGTTTCGTGTCGAATCTCGGGCTTCGGGCTTCTTGGGTTTTGGGTCTCGATATTGGGGACTCGATACTCGATGGTCGGCACTCAAATCTCGGGCTTCGGGAGTTGATTGTCAGGACTCGGGTTTCAAGACTCGATTGTCGGGACTCGATGGTTGGGACTCGATGGTTGGGCTGTGGGATTCGATTGTCAGGACTCGGTGGGGACTCAAAACTCGCAACTCATAGCAATGTTCGAGTTTCAAGTCTCGTCTCGAATCTTGGGCTTCAGGACTGGATATCCGGGACTCTATGTTTGAGACTCAATATTTGGGACTCAAGATATCTGGATCTCGATACTCGATATTTGGTATGCAGGACTCAGCATATAGCAATAGGTCAGATATTCGAAAGTCAGTATGTAATTTTCAGTACTTATTTCATCATGTACAGAATTTAGACTTCAACATTCTGAACTGAAGGACTAGAACTACTCTGGTCCCCTTGGGTGCAATTGTTCCCCGAGCCTGATGGTTTGTACTGTCAAGCTCATTGTCCCCACTCGATAGCGACCTTCCACAGCCTTCTCATTGGTTAGGACGGTGGTGTACATCTGAATCTCTGCCATCTTTTCACGGATGCCAGCTTGTTGATCCTCAATCACTGTCAGGAGGCGTTCCCTCATCCACCTCAGTGCCTTCAGCGTTGCAAGCGAGCTTTCATCCACCTGCTCGGGAACAACAAGACGTTCATCCTCAACACCAGACTAGAAAGGATTAGTCATCACTCAAGGAAATTCTGTAAAAGTCTTACTAGCCAATGCTGGTAGTGACAGACACAATTAGCAAATACCTGATCCCATGGCCATAATTCGTTCGGGATGGCAGTTGATCCGGTCCACCATGGAGTACCATAGGTGGATACAATGTGGGAGGGATCCCCCAGATCTGCAACGTCTTGAAACTGGCATAGGTGGGATGAAAAGATGTGGTCCAGAACCATGTTCCAGGTGAGCTCGGGAATCAACTGAAGAATATGAGCAACCGGGCTCAGAACAACCGAAATGATGTTCCTTGCAGCTGAGTACTGCAGGATGGGAGTCACAAAAGTCTGTTGGAAATGTCAGCATTGACCACCACAGTCATCAGCCTCTTACAGCTATCTCCCATTGCAGCCCGGCTTTAAAGTGTGTGATCCAAGTAGCAGAAGGCTCCTGGGTGTGGGCAGCCTCCATCTGATATTGAGAGATGGACGCTCGGATGCGAGATGCAGCCATTGACATTGTAGCTGCAATATCTGCCTGAGTGAGTGTGAGGGGTCGGAACCCATTGCCGGAAGTCTGAGAATTAGAAGGGGATGTTGGGGGAGTATGCAATACAGACATGGTTAATGCAGGATTATGAAGCTGGAAATGACAATGACAATGGCAGTTGGTTCGGAGGTCAAGATATGAGCCACTGGTTGATTGATAAAAAAATTCAAACTCCGACATGGGTCGACCCGGCCAATTCCCGGGACTAAAATGTTTGGGTCAAAGTAGCTGTTTCATATCGTTGGCAAAAAAATTTCATTCATCTCGAGCATCTATAAACCCGGTCTTCAGGTCTTGAAATGCTGCCTGGGCATCCTGTGCCAGCAATGAATACATTTGGGATTGCCTTCCCGAGTAGCATGCATGACCTGGAAGGTGTTTCACCAATGATTCGCGCATCCTGTCACCCCATTGGGTTGCTTTCCACAAAAAAAAGTTACATGTCCAATCCATCTCCAATTGGACCAACATCATTTCTTCCTTCCATTGATCCCGTAGTGCCTTTGCCCGGAGCCAATGAACTCGGTAAACTTCGGATGACTCCGTCAGCTGAGCGCGGGACACATCAAACATGCCCGAACTCACATTCCTCATTCCATGAGTGATCGGGACCCCCAAGGTCGACTTCGACTGACCAGAACCAAGCGAGGGACTCGTTTCGCTGACCTCGGGCATTTGGATTGCCGACGGCAGTGCTGATTTTGAGTTGCTCTTGAAGCAGGGGTTTGTATTTCTGAACCTGGTCTTGCCCTGGCTCCAGTTGCATCATTTGCTTCCTCGTCTTCGTATATATACTGGCATGGAGGGACACTTCCTGCTGCACCGACGTCACCTGGGACCAAGCTCGAGTTTTCAGGGCCTGGGATTTGGCTTGCCTAACTGTTGTTCGAAACAGAATCGCCTTGTTGCACAAGTGAATTCGGAGGTTGTGAAGGAAGTCATTGGCCTGCCCTTCACGAAGAGACATCTCCAGCGGAATGAGATCAGTCTGCCATACAGTGTCTGCATCGATCTACCCGAGGTTTGATGGCAATGGGATTACAGTGAGCTCAGGGGAGTTTGCCCATGTGTCAGATGTCTCGGTGAAGTCTGCCAAGTCATCATCGAGATCATCAAGAATGTCCAAGTACAAGTCTTCAGGATCTTCATCTGCATCAAATCCCTCTCCAAGATGCGTAATAGCAGACCGAGTGAATCCATCTATCTGGCCTTGGAGACGATCGCGTTGACCGGGCGATGTCTAACTTCTGTGTCTCGGTAGTTCTTCTACCAATTCTTCGGACCTCAATGAGCAATGCAATTTGAGCCTCTTCAATCGCCAACCCCATTGATATCCATGTCGCCACAGACCTGCGAGCAGGTGCTGCATTTCGGGCATTACCCTCCTCTAGTAGCCTAAGCTCGATCTCCTTTTTGCTCGGTGCTGAATGCAAAATTAATTCAGACTTTGATGGAGACAAAGTCAACTAACCCTTCTTGATATTAATCTCATATACATCCATAGCCGCAGGATTATTTATTCTGCTAGACTGAGCAATCCTCTCGCTGGCTAGCCACTCTGTCTTTGAATCGCCGGGTGCTGCTTCATTGAGTATGTCGAAAGCCTTTTCACTTTCGGCAATGCCATTCTTCGCCTGCTTGTATTTTTGGCAAAGGGTCCTTTTCATGCGGATCATCTTGCAGAAATTGGAATCATTCATCTGATAATCGAGACATTCCTTTCGATGCGGGGATGACATTCCCCGAGCAGCAGGGGAAATCAGGTTGAGATGTGACCATAGGGTCTCCATGATCTCTCCATCAATCCGACCGATGCCTTCGATAAAATTCGACGCATATCGGACATAGCAGCTGTCCTGATGTCCGTGGATGTGCCACAAACCCGATTCCGGGAATGATGGTCAATTCCGGAACCATTTCGAGAAATCAGCTTCGATCCACCCGAACCCGAAAGTGCTTGTTGTATTGACAGTTGATATCATAGAAGGTGACCGCCCTGGTGATGCCTTCCATGTTGTGCCGGGCAGCCTCACAAAGGGCATAGTCCATGTTCATTTGTCTGCAAATGATGCATGGTTAACTCGTGAATATCGAATGGCTGGGTCGGCTTGCCTTTCACCTTTCTGAAAATCTACCATCGAGTGAGGAACAAAGCAACCGTGTCTCGCACAGGCTACTCCCCCGATACCCGTGGATTCCAGCTTTGTGCCGAGCCGCATTTGCTTGATTTACTGCCCGGTGATTGTTGCAGCTTGATTTTTCTAAAGTGTCGGCAGCCTCTGCAAGATGCATTTTATACCTGTCCTTTCCCACCATGAATCCCAACCCATCTGACAGCCAAACTTCATCAATGGCGTTCATGGGATGCAGGTGTTCAGCTTTGAAATTTCCATCCATAACAAATGACCGGGTGTATTTCCACCTTGGAGTTGTTATTATCGCTGAGGTGACTTCGGTATCGAGGAAGACTCACTCATCAAGTGATTCATCCCCTGAGAAGGACACATTAATCCCAGGCTGAGGACATGCCGGGCAAAATAATGCGAGATCTCCTGCATTCGGGCTGTCGGAACAATGGCCGAAGCCATGCCATTTCATCGTCTTCAACTGCCTCCACTGTCGGGCGACTCTCATGAGCTCTCGGTATCGGTCCTTGCCCCATGCCTTGTCAATATAATGTCCTTTAGATGAGAGAGACATGGCATTACCGGTACAAGGTGTGGAAACATCCTCGAGGTCATTCGCCGGAGCTTGCTGTAATAGTTCATCGCCGAGGTCCCACATTCAAGGTTGTCCATAGAAAATCATCGAGAACCCTGAAGGTGAATAAAGTCTTCGGCTTGTTAAATGAAGCGGGGAAAAATCCATGTCGAAACATTTGAAGGTCTGGACTCATGGCATTTGGACAATCGCAGCATCGAACCCGGAGGCGATGAACTCCGGACTTGTCAATGATGACCATGGTGTTTTCCTTCGGCTGGAACTCGGGTCCCGACACAGATGGTAGATCTTCAGGCTCAAGCTGGTCTTCCGGTTCGTCTTCTTCGAACAAGTCCCACCTATCCGTAAGTACCGGACATTGTTTGCCCTCATGACCGAGGTGTAT
>NW_024540509.1:0-54314 GCF_016647625.1 Suillus subalutaceus | reverse complement strand
TCCCCTGAAACCTGTTAAAGACTCGGCCAAAGGCGTCCATCACCATAATGCCAGTCGCAAGATCCCGTACCTGTCTTCTACAGACTGCTCAAATTATATTTCAGTGTTGTCACTATACTCCGACCAGATCCTGGGCTTTCGTTTCCAGAGACTGTCCAATACCAGTCGGAGGTGGATAAGTGTCCGATGTTAGAGAGCGAGAACTAAGGTAACGCGAGTCTCAGTCAATGGAAGAAAGACTAGTTCATGTATGCTAACCTAAGGTAACGCGAGTCTGTAGGGCGCTAGTAAGTATCATGTATAGTATAATGTGAATGGTATACGCACCTCAGTCAATGGAAGAAAGACTGAGGTGCGGGTGTAGCGTCTAGCCATCCTTAAGTAGCAAAGAGAAAATGGTCACATCAGTAAACCACTTTGTGGTGTACAGCGCTGTACAGCGCTGTACAGTGTGCAAGCTCCACAGCTTGGTCCCTGTTAGCCAGTTCATCAAGTAGCACCTTGCTCTGTGAATTTCTGTACAGACACTCACAGACCACCCAGCAACTACGAAATTCTACTTAAATTGGCAAAAAAATTGCTGTCTATGTATGTACAGACACTCACAGAGCACCGGAACTGTGCAGATATTGTTCACTGTACTGATATTGCTCGCTGTACTGCTTACACGACACTAAAAATAAAACAAAACCAATATATTCAATCACATGACTATGTTGGACGGTATTAGATCACGATCGGGAACACAATGATACAACGGTGCCTAAAACGATGAAAGAGGGGCGCGGGAATAGAAAAGTCGAGAAGAATTTGCAGGTGGTCGTGCTTCGCCTCAACAACTCCTTCGAGATTCAATGCCGCGGCCCTGTGCAAATGAAATTAGTATAAAAGTTTTCGGAGAGGGTGGAGATCCTTGCCATCCCGCTGCAGCCCATTCTTGCAGTTGAGCTGACAGCCTCGGACCATGATACGCGTCTCCAAGGATATCTTTGAGAAATACGAGCATCCGATTGTAAATAGGGCTGTAGTCCTTGCTTGAAAAATTCGGGTATGATTTTCCATGTCCGTTTTTCGCAAGACCGTCGAGGACGCAATTGAACTAGTATAGAAAAAAATTAATACAACATTTGTGAAGGAGATAACCTACCACTGCGGCAACCAAAGCCAAACACGAGAGTGGCAATTCCGTACGGAAGATCTCTGGCATCCTTTGCGCGATTCGATATGGCCCTGTGTAAAAGAATGCGATGGCAACCTCACGAAGGGCGGGATGGGCAAAATTTCGCGTTTTCCCCTGGCAATCTTCTGTCAGTATAGATGCGATCAGTGCAAGATCACTCACCATTTCGTCCACCCCAAACCGTAAGAATAGCGATTCTTTGATTAAACCAGCAGCCGCATGTTCAATCCAAGCAGCACGTTCTTGAGCGGGGACCGAAAGCGGGGGAATGAGCGAATATGATAGTGGTGCAATGCTTATGGCAGTTTTCTTCAAGTCTGATCGCCAAGTTGAAAGATCGTCGTACAGCTTCAGTACAGACTGTCAGCGATATATCGGCCCAGAATGAGTTAAATACGCACCAACCAAGACATATTAATTTTTTGCTCAGGCCAAACCCCTGCGATGACAGATTAGTTTGAGAACGAACGAGAACAAATGAGCACTCACCAGCTTCAAATTGTTCACCGTTCCTATCCCACATAACCAACGTTGCGATAAGAACTTCGGTGATTGATCCTGGTAGGTTCTTCACCAAGGCTGGAAACGGATTCTCCAGGGCATGTTGCAGGCGACATTCCGCTTTGGCATCCTCCAGAAAACGCTTCCAGCGCGGGCCATACCAAGATAGTTGATCGGGTGTTGGCCCACTACCCGATGCCTTGGACCTTTTGGCTCTTGATGGCTGAACGCTAGACTCGGTTTCTTGATTTAGCAGCTTGAGGGAGTCAGGGTCAGGAAGACGGGGCTTTCTGTTTTTCTCATGGTGGCGCTGCAATACATCCTCGGGCTTCAAGGTAATGGTCTACTTAATTGTGAGCGCCAATTAGAACAATTTCTAATCTCACCTCAATGTGTTGGGACTGTTGCCGCTGTAGGCCTGGTGAGATGTCCTGAGGGCCCTTGAAAGAAAAGAAATGTAAGCGTGTCACAATTAAGTAACGTGATCATACCTGAGAGCTTTCGTTCCGCTGGACGAACAAAATGAAGTGAGTCGGTCTCAGCTAGACTAGAAAACTTACGGAGGTTTTATCAAGGCTCGTCAGGGCAACAACATCATCTTCATCACGTGAATACTGGAATTCAAATTCAGGTGTGAGTGGACGAGCGACTGGAGGTTGCGAAGGTAGTGCATCCTTTGAAAATCCTATGATATCGATTTAATGAAGGGAAATCATGCCACGAAGATGTTTACCTGGATGTTCTTTCTGGCGCCGGCCGGCCTCCCCCCAACCAAACTCCTGCGAGCTCTTGACAGTGTCATCATTCTCCCCCTCTTCATCATCCTCTCCGTCAGCCTCTCCGTCGGGATCTTTGTTGTCGCTGTCGTCACTGTCATCGCTGTCGTTGCTGCTGCTGCTTTTGGAGTCGCTGTCCTCCTCAGATCCTAGCAGCCTCAGATGACGTTGAGCCCTAACAGTGTCATCCTCCTGGCGCAGAGCTGGGTCTAAGTTGTGCTCCAAAAAGACGGACCTCTGGGTATGCTGCGCTCGCTGCTCAGCGATAGCGTCCCGAGCTCGTTTCTCAGCGATAGCGTCCCGAACTCGTTTCTCATCGATAGCATCCCGAGCTCGCTGCTCATCGATAGCATCCCTAGCTCGCTGCTCTGCAATAGCGTCCCTTGCTCGTTGCTCAGCAATAGCGTCCCTAGCTCGCTGCTCAGCAATAACGTCCCTAGCTCGCTGCTCAGCGACCTTCATCCCAACGGTGACATATGGGTTTTCCGACACCTGAAGATCGGGCTTAGCAGTACCGGGATGAACAAAGTCTGTGGTGTTTGAAGCAGCAAATCCAAACCGTCTGCCAGGTTGTAGTAATGTCAAGCTGGGCTCTGCAATATCCATGGCTGAGGCATCTGGAGCATCACTGACGAGCGAGCTATACGGTGGAGGAACCGCCTATGGGAGAATCAACATGAGTAACAACATTAATTAAACACTTACCTTAGAATCTTTCTTTCGACCTTTACGACGTGGCTCTGGGGCTTGGGGATTGACTGGAACATTGGGACCAAGGGACGTCCTACCCTTGTGTTCGTGAGCTCGAGGCTTAGATTGTAGCGCTAATCCAATTTCTCTCAGCTGGGCGTTCCTACCTCCAGTTCCTGCATTAGGGAGGGCGGCCAGAACGTCGGGGAGCATCATTTGCTGCTTCTGCTCCAGCCAGGCCGAGTGACACGAGAGGGTACCATGCTGGGTACTTCGGCAATGTCTGCAGCCCGCGACTTTCTTTGCAAAGCCGTCTTTAAAGCATCAGATCCTTTTGCGCTTGGATCGTTTCCTCTTGGGGACTGGCAACGGCACGGGGAGGCATCACTGCAATAAAGAACAGGAAGAGGCAACGCGGATGAATTTATACCAGACTCACGAGGATTTTATATCATGTTCAGTAATCGATATTGGACGACTAGCGAGAGAAAAACTTCATTGTTAGTAATGATAGTAATAGAGCAACACACCTGAGTCAATGTGTCGCAAGAGTTGTGTATCATGACTCGTACTCGATATTCAGATGGGACTAGCGAGAGAAGATGTGCTTCATATTGACGTCAGTTAAGAAAACGTTTCGCACCCAGCCTGAGAGTTACATTCAAATTTCGATTACATAAGCAAAAACAGTGCGCATCATTGGCAAGATGAATAGTAGTACGTAAAAGAAACTGTCTGATTGTGAAGATAAAGAGAAAAATCAGTAGGGTGCTCGTAGGTGAACTATCATAACAACGTAACACAGTACACGAGATTCTAGGTATGCATATGCAGTGCAAACAAGCTAATAACAAAGAAGATAGCGTATGATGAGCGGGTGGACAAATCGAATCACCTTTCCCTCCTGGTCATGCGTCACTGCCCGATGCTGAATCAGACTCAGTGTCTCCAGTATGATGGGACTTCTGTCGCTTAGGCTCCACAACAGAGAAAGACTCTGAAGCAAGCCGTTTCCCCTTGAAACGATCCGCGAGAACAGCAGCATCATTCTTGAGCATATTCACAGTAGTTGCGAGCTCCTCGTCGTCGGGAAGCTGTTAAGATGCGAGTTGAGTATACCAAGAATGGTACTGAGGTGACGGGGTGAATCATGTTGTCCGCCAGAGCTTTACGCCACTCGGTTGCGAGGGGGATGAGGTCCCTGAAGTACGGTGTGAAATTCATCAGTGAGACGCTTTTCTTCTGCTGGATTCGCGAAAAAAGGTGATCTTGAAGGCGGGCGCATGTTTCCAAGTCAAGGCTTGTCCATCGATCCAGCAAGGATTGGGTAAGGGCCCCTGGCGCACCATGCCATTGGACCACTGAACTTGATGCAAACCCAAGCGAATATAAAAAAAAGAGACTCCAAGTCATCCGCGAATCTGTGAACGACAAATGATATTGGCAGAGCCAAAGAATCCGACGATGATTTCGGGGTTGTCGGTTTTTTCGTTGATTTATGTGCCCGAGTTTTCTTCTTCATCGATTCCGAGTTCGCCTGTTGCTGCAGGATTGCGACCTGGTTGAGTAGCCCACGTGACATGAAAGGGACTGTGCCCTGGCAAATGAATTAATAAACTGAATATTTAATGAATGAGGTGTACTTACTGTACCACCGATGGGATATTGTTATCCGCGCAATACGAACCGCGAACTCCCAGTCAATAAGAAACCCTTCACTACTTGCCAAGCTCGTCTAGGATCATCGCGTTGTTAAGACTACAGTCCCGATGCAAAATCTGACGTTCCTCCACTGCAGTTTGTAGGACTAAAATCAGAGAGCATCAGTTTAAGACACCTGTACCACGAACTAGATGCTTACTCTTAATGATATCTCTTAGTGCTCGCACGAACTCCTTAAGCGTTCAGAACATGTGAAGGGGGGGCGACCACATGGCTTCAAGACAAGACGCACATGAGTACGACTGGTGCCTCTGGTACTCCTGCGTTCCTTGTGCCAATATTTGCGGGTAATGTCGGGCTCACCATCTGACCGCTCAACAACCCAATAATCCACCAGCCTTGGAATGCCAGGGACGTTGTCTATTAACTCCAGCATCTTGATCTCATTCAGGACTACATTATCGTCCTTGCCCAGAACCCAATGATCTTTGATGATGTAGTCTTCATTGTCCAAGGTGACTAAATAGCAAACGGTTCCGCGACCAACGAGGCCTCGGGTCACAAAAAGAATCCTCTTTATGGTGTAGATTTTCTCCCCTACACGAATCTTGCCGCAAGGTTCGGGTGATTGAGTAGAATAAGGGAATTGGGGAAGGGAGAGGGGGTGACGGAATAGATGCTCTCGGTCATCTCAGTCTGGGGTATTTGCGATATGAGGCTAAGAAGGGGAGCGCTGCGGGTTGCAGTGGGTTGAGGGGGGGAGGAATTCTCTTCATCCATCGAGTCATGCAAGGCGCTCGGACTCTCTTCAGTTGAGTCATGAGCAGAATCACTAGAGGACTCATCAGAGTCATCAGAATCATCGGAGACGACCGATTCAAGAGCTTCGCCGGATGATACATCAGGATTTGGAAGAGAATCAGAGCTCGATGTGGTAACAGCATGGTCTGTCGTACTACTCCCGTCGGGCAGGAGTATTTCTGATGGGACGATAGCCGTGGATATCTTTGGATCGGGGTGGTGAAACAATCCTCGAGAAGGAAACTGTTGTGTCATAACCGATGCACTCTAAACTCCCAAACATGATAGCAGCGATGATGTGTAGAAATGTGTTGGGTTGCGTGTAAATATCGAAGCGAGGGGATACAGCACCACACCTGAGTGGTCATACATCAAGACCCTAAGGTGGCGATATTTATTTGTGAATGATAATATGAGAGCGAAGCGCCTCCAGGGCTGTTCACTCATCATAATATAGGCATGGGTATCCGCGGCCTTCCCGAGTCGCATCGCAGGCTGGTATCGACTGTGCGTGAGTTCTGCTGATACCCTGATGTTTCCCCACTTGGCAGATATATCGTCAGATAGGACAATATCTGGCTTGCGCTTGATGGCGCTGCCAGGCAATGCCTTCTGTGCATTGGCCGCACTCCATGTGCCGGTTGCAAAGCGCATTGCTACAAGTTCGGACCACGACCGTGAAAAGCAACTAGCAAAAGCATTGAGAAACGCTGCAAAATTTTCTTCATGAGTTGTTTCCTGTGTGGCGTTGTCCTCCGAGTCTGACCCCGAGTCCAACCCCAGCTGGAGTACTACCATTTTCTGGGGGGTCAACTGGAAGAGCCCAGTTCCAAGTCTTCGCTTCAGTGTCATACAGCGGCACTAGGGTATCTGGTGATGTACTGCTAAACTTTTCGTTGATGCGCTGGTTGTGATGAAGGATTTTTCCAAAAGGTATTTTAAGGTTGGACACATCGGGAAGAGGAATTGTGAAAGACTGGAAGATTTGGGTGAGTAAGTGTCCTAGTATTGGTTGTGAGGCCTTTGGTGTATCCTCGTGAGTGACCAGCCGATCAAGCTCGTTGGACGTGATCTTGTTCATAGCAGGGATGTCAGTGACATCGGGGATAGACACAAGTGATGACAATTTGATTCCGTTGTCAACGGTCCTGAAAAAACAAGCCATTTTGTATGTGACAATAGTGAGACAAACGCTAGCTTATCACGCCACATAGCGCCTCACAGCGCCATCAAAGATTGGACCAATGATCTAAGAATAAGATAGACTAGAATAACCATTGGCTAGATACACAACTGACGCGAGCATTGCATAAAAAAGGGTGACTACATCAAAGTTACATGGAAAGAGGAAAATATGAGTTCTTGTCCCAATACTTGTTGAGCCAAAACTGCGAAGCATGTTCCATGCTATTATATGGGGTGAGGCGGTTGTCCGCACTTGCACCGAAGCGAGGGACGAGGTTGACAAGTGCTCTGAGCTGTGTCACAGGCATGATGTCACCCACCCGAGTACCATTTGAACGCTTCGCTCGTTTGAGCAAGTGGAGCTGCGTACTTGGCTCATGATCATTGGTACCGGAGCTTTGGGGAACAATGTCAAAGCAATGTACATATACCAGAAAGCGGTCCTTCCATGACCAATTTGTGCCACTCTTTCCAACAGGACGCATGAGAAGCCTGATCTGACCAATAGTATGACCTACGACTTGACAATAAGTAAATATTCAGTACAATGTAAGAATAACATACCGTGAAGACCATCTGTGGGCCATACACATCTCGCCTCGTTATTGATGATGGCTGTGTCATACCGGCCAGAGGTCCAGGGATCAGAAGGGGGTGCGCAGTTGAGGGTCTGTGCAGGCCGTATGGTGCTGATATCATGAAAATCGGTGTCCTGGAGCCGAAGCTTAAACCAGACTTGTAGTTTGTCGAAGGGAAGTGGAGTAGTGGGTCCAGCTCTTCTAGCCCCCCCAATAGTATGGATGTGATCCCTCCCGTGAGTATCCTCACGACGAAGAAAGTCGGCAATGGCTGGTCGTAAGTCGGGAAGGCCAAACTTAATGGCAGCATCGTCAACAGATATATTTCTGATGGATGGGTCGTAGGCGAGGTGGAACGCTGTGCATTCAATAACGAACGAGCGCAATGGCACAGGGACTGTTCCCGCTTCCCTGTGCTGAAGGACCTTGGCAATTTCGAAGTAATTAGTGGTCGGACGTGAATGCCCAGGGTATTTGTTCATCGCTAGAAGGTGTGGGATATCATGATCGACATCTGCGTCGAAATCAACATCGCCATCGTCGTGATCGTCGTCTGCATCGAGATCAACGTTGTCATTGACATCGCCAACGTCATCTGAACCCTGCCGCTTCGAGTCTGCCATATTGTTAAGCAGACTCATAGCGAGGTCAAAGCGGCGGCACTTATCGGTACGGTCAAGATGGCGACATATCTGGGGATCGTAGTTGTTGTTGTTGCTGGAGTGAGCAGGATCCTTGATTTCCGTTATGTGCACATGTTCGGTGGTGTCGGCGGTCCATTGCAGAGAAACTCCAGTGTTCCTTATGCTCGGAACTATGGACTGCATGAGCTCCAGCTTTGGTATGTACCAGTTCTCAATGACTCCACCACGCTGACCACGACGAAATCCGCCATCTATAATTGCATCTTTGTTGGCGTGAAATTCTTCAAGGGCCGTGGAAATACGGGTGAGTTGGATGTCATCGATTACGGGTGACTGTACGAGGTACCGAAAGTCCATGAGAGCTCGTACGGCAGCCATCACGGTGCTAGGTACTGCGTCCGCGCTGACCGCGACAATTGAGCGCTGGATGTCGCATTGAGCGCGTCCTGTAACCTGTTTAAGTTTTGAAATCCCGCCATGAAAATGACGGAACCCAGTGATGACCTGCAACACAGAGAACCGAAAATCGATCTCTGTGTCACCGACTGCGCAAATGAGCCACTTTACATCGTGGTCGTAGAACTCGTGATGGATGAGGTGAAGAAACTCGGGAGTAAGAAAGTGTGATGGATCACTGAGGGGCCAATCTAGCCAGAATGGTGTGTTGACGCCATTCAGACGAAACTTCTGGGCCTCACGGAAAAAAGCCTCAATGTCATCGGGATCAACTTTACTCCGTGCAGTAGCCAGCTGGGAGAGTGTAGTTGCTCGTGTGCGAGGTTCATGACGGAAAGAATCTCCAAACTGTTTATACATGGCCATAGTAACCGGAGAGGTTTCCCGCCAACGGCAGCCAGCATCATGGCCTCCGGGGTGTCGACAATATAGCTTGCGAGCGGTGTGAAACAGTAGCGACTGTGTCCGATAGGATCTGACAGCATGACCCCTTCGCGGGCGGCTACCTTGAGTGGACGTAGAACTATATCCAAGCATTTGTGAATGAGGCGATCCTCAAGTACACCTCGCATGCGTTTCTTCTTGTAGATGAATTTTGGGACGGGGAGTAGAGCAGTAAGGACAAAGGCATTCGAAGACGATTTGAGTCGGGTAGACATGTGTATGTTAGCAAGGCTAACGAGAAGGGGATGTGCAACTCTGTCGCCCGTCATGGTCGATACATTCGTCTTGTCAGATGATAAGATGGTCCCAAGGAGTGTTGCACCTTTTGGTAGGGCTGACTGTCCGAAAACTGATAAGTATGACAACTCGCACAAATGATACTATGCGTACCTGCATATTCCACGCGTCATCACCTGTCGCCCATTCCGAGAACACGCGACACAACCTCTGTGCAGTGGTATACACCCTGCGAGGCGTAAAGTCCAGCTGATCATGAAAGGCAGGATGGTTGAGAAGGCTTGAAATACAATCCAGGGGATCGCGCCAATACAACACAACGGGCAATTTCGTAGGAAATTTTGTAGGTATGATTTGAGACATCCAGCGCGGACCGCTGGGCAACATTTCCGCTCTACTGCGAAGTTCCTTGGCCGAAAGGAATGACAACGGAAGGGTCTTTATCTGAATCACTTGGAAAAATTGTAAATATTATCGACGAATTTGTTACTCACCATCTCGAGTGAAAGAAAACTGTCTATCTTCCCCATGCTCAATCCTGAGCGAAGGAGCCACGACCCAACTTCCCAGTCTTTCCGGCTGCTGAATGGGTAATACGGATTCATTGCACGGTGTTTGCTGTTATTGTCGGAATTGAATAGATCGAGGAACGTGTAGCCCTTGCCGTATGTTTGAGCGCAGTCAGGATATGAGTCGATAACTTCCGAGTTGTGAGTTGGCATTCCCTGGCTCTCACTACCACCAGTACTCCCTCGAGACATCTCATCCCAATCCCCAAAACCACCAGACTCGATGTTGGGTATATTCGGTCCATCGTCCATATCCATGGAAATATTTGGTTCATCATCCGAGTCCATACGAGAGTCATCAGACTCGGGGCGAAAGCATGCCAAATCCTGCAGCCACGTACTGCACCCAGAACGAGGTTGGCTCATGTGACGAGCAACAGCGACGTCGTTCTTGAAACCGCCTTTGCCGCATGAAGGACACTGGAATGACGACATAGCGTGCACGTGAGAATTCTGAGACGTTCAACTGTAAAGGTATTGATTCCGGAATCCGAACATATTAGTTTTTCAGTCCCTCATGTCCGAGTCAAGCCACACACCAATACATCTCAATCTGAATGTCTCTAGTGATAGTGACGTATCATCGGCGTCACGTATGCGCCCGCGATGCAATAAGTGGCAAGCCAACTATGTCCTGGGTGACTCTGGCAGTGGTATCGCAGATTTGTACGATGTGGTCGACACTATTGGCTCAATGTTAAGTGACTGTGATATCTTACTAGGCAATGCTCGTTCACATGCCCACAGACCATCAACGATGTTGATGATCTTGAAGCCAACCTCATCATGGACCTTGCAAGGGCCCGACGTGATGTATTCGATGCAGAGAAAACACTTGCCGATTGCATCGTCCGAGAACATGAAGTCATGACGTCTCTTTCAAAACACAAGTCCGCCATCTCTAAGCGCAAGCTCGACAAGGCGGATGTAGGATTGGGTCATATGCGCATCACATTCAGGAAACATGGTCTTTCTCACCACCCAGCGCCACACAATTTTCACAGTAAGTACGCCTATCATTTACATAGTACTACCAACTAACACCTTCGTATCATAGACTCATTCGCATCCTGCCGTCAGGTCGCCATCCAGTTGGACTGATGACAAGTACCTTCTTTTGATTTGTATCAAATAGAAACATTGTATTTGGCAGTAGTACTCTCACTAAATATGATTCGGCCATGGAATTTTGTTTATGTCTTGACCTTGGCGGATGTGCTTCAAATTGTTTTAATTTTCTAAGTATAGCTCTAGCTCAAACTACATACTAGTAGTAGCGCTTGAGAAATGGAAATGGTGACTAGTACTAGTATTTTACTGACAAACACTGTAAGCAGCTGTACACCCTGTGAGCTCTGTCCCTCTGTGGGTTGCTGTGAGGAACTAGTATCAGAAAATGTCGATGCTGGGAGAAATCTACTGTGAGCTCTGTGCCGCTGTGGGGCGCTGTGGGTTACTGTGGGAAACTGTCGGAAATGTTATGTCTGTGGAGAAAATTGGGGTTTACTGATGCAGTAACTAGGGTGGATGACAGTCAGTGACAGTGGCAGCTAAGGTACATAGAACTGGAACCGTTAGATATATCTATCTGGAACCGGCTTGGTGCTCTGACGGATCACCTCTCAACACTCCCACTCGTCAGAGCGCCTGGCAGGTCTTGACGACGTAGTCCCATGTTTTCCCGATGCTGGACCCCAGCTGGGTGAGGTAACACCTTCGTTAGACTATCAGCAATCATCTCTGAGGTGGATTTGTACTGGAGTTCGATCTTGTTTGTGTCGACGAGGTCACGGATGAGATGGTAGTGGACGCGAATGTGCTTGGCTCTTTTGTGGAACCTTGGATTCTTCGAGAGTGCAATACTGGACTGGTTGTCTCCATATAGGAGTGCGGGGTCGTAGAGTTCAGGGTCGAGGCGGAAGTCATGTAGAAGCTGGATCAGATATAAGGCCTCGCGTGAAGCGTTCAATAGACCGATATATTTGGCTTCCGTGGTCGAGGTAGCGACCACAGATTGCTTCTGCGACTTCCAACTACATCAGTAAATTCACACATTCCTTAACGTCCTTAATCAGCTTATCTCACTTATTTCAAAACTTGTTTTCTCTCTCTCACATCATTCACCTGGCATATCTTGTATTTTTTTAATGTGAAACATAATAAAACATGTCCATTAATACATCTCAACATTTTTTTTCTTAATACATTCAAGTTGAAATTTCGGACAAGTAGATCCACTTTCAACAAGGTGGTTAAGTGTGAATAAGTCTGTTTAAGGGCAAAATAAGGAATGTGTGAATTTCCTGATGTAATGGGCCCTCCGAAGAGTTGATAAACATAAGCGCTGGTGGACTTGCTATCGTCCCGATCTGCAGCATAGTCCGAATCCGAGTGCCCAACGAGTCCCTCATTTGACGAGCCGAAGATAAGTACTAAATCCGTAGTTCCACGAATGTACCGGAGAAGATGTTTGAGTTGACGATGATGGTCGATACTGGGATTCTCCATGTATTGGGAGAGGCATGAAACTGGGTAAGCGATGTCGGGGCGAGTGGTTCGCATAGCGTAGTTGAGTTCCCCGATAGTTCGGCGATATGGGATCGACGCAATGGCATCCGCTTCTTCACTCGTTGGGGGGCGAGTGGCCTTCTGCAAGGTTACTCCAGGTGTCATAGGCGTACTGACGGGATTGCACAGTGTCATGCCGGCGTTCTTGAGAATCTTCTCAAGGTAAGCCTTCTGGCTAATGGTGAGGAGCCTCTTCTCTCGGTCGCGCGTAATGTGCATGCCAAGGAAGTGGCGAGCGGGACCGAGATCCGATAAGTCGAAGCGTCGCTTTAGCTCTGTCTTGAACTTGTCCAGGTAATCGCAAGAGTTCGACACTGCGAGCATGTCGTCGACGTAGATGACTAGCCATATGACTTTGTCCCCCTCGTGGAGGACAAATAGACTGTGGTCAGCTTCGCTCATTACGAATCTGAACCCCTCTATCCGCAAGTACTCATCCAGCATCTGGTTCCACTCATACCCCGCCTGCTTCAACCCATAAAGCGCTTTCTCCAGCTTCCACACCCAGTCCGGATGTTCAGGGTCTTCAAAACCAGCCGGTTGCTTGAGGTAGATGTCCTCCTTGAGGTCAGCGTTGAGGAAGGCAGTACGTACGTCCATCTGGTCTAGTTCAAGGTCGAATTTCGCCGCGAGGGCGAGGAAAATACGAACCGTGTCGTACTTGGCAACAGCCGCGAACGTTTCTGTATAGTCAATCCCCTCGACTTGCGTGTATCCCTGCGCAATGAGGCATGCCTTGTGACATGTGATGTTGCCTTCTTCGTCAGTTTTTACCGTGAATACCCATCTCGAACCAATCACTTTGCGTCCTTCTGGGAGTGGCGTGAGTTTGTGAGTTTTGAGGTCCTGCATTGACTGCAGCTCAGATTTGCAGGCGTCTGACCATTGAGGCCACTCAGGTAACGACCGAGCTTTGTTGATGGTTTCGGGTATGATTATGTTTGAGCGTTTGGGAGGTTCGGTAGCTGTGTGCATTGCGGATTCGGTACTGTCGTTGTCGTGCTGACTGGTCGAGGACTCTGGTACATATGTCCAGCGTTCGGCGACGGGAACTCGTCGCGTTGGTATGGCCGTTGCGCTGGTCCCAGAGGGTGCGATATGACCTGCTTGTACCGGTTGGCATGAACAAGTGCTGCGACGCGGAACATCCGAAGGAGGTGCAGGAGGAGGAGGTACTGGAGGTTGCTGTGGGGGGATAAGCAGTGTTACCTGTTCGGTTGGGCCAGGGATTGTTGGCGGATCGTTATGGTCAGGTGGGTTGTCACGTTCTCCCACTGACACCTGTGGTACGCAGTCAGCAGGGGTCGATAGAGGTGGCTCACCAGCCTGTGCTCCCACTGGCTGAGTGACACCTCCCACCGATGAAGTGGCACCAGGGAGATCCGCTGAGTCAAGAAGGAGAGGAGCGAGGGGTGAGGAAGCAGGATCCCCGTAGAATACGTGTTCATCGAAGTGGACGTGACGGGAACGCACGACGCGTTTGGTAGAGGGATCCCAGAGAGTGTAGCCTGCATTCCGTACATGGCCGAGTAGGAAGCAGCGACGAGAGACAAAGTCGTACTTGCGACGAGTGTCCTCTGGTATGTGCGCATAGGCAAGGCAACCGAATGGACGAAGGTAGCCAACATCCGGCTTGCGACCATAGAACGCCTCGAAGGGTGTGCGACCAGCGAGAGATGAGGAAGGGAGCATGTTCTTGATGTGGGCTGAGTTAAGAATCGCCCAGCCCCAGAACGAACGCGGGAAACTGCTCAGGTGGTGCGAACTGAGTGCACGGGTGACGATGGTTTGGTGTCCGCGTTCCACGACGCCATTCTGTTGGGGAGTGTAGGGCATGGTGGTCTCATGCTCAATGCCATGTTCCCCAAGGTAGGCCAGAAACTCCCTCGACATGTACTCGCCTCCGTTGTCACTGCGAAGCCGTTTGACGCGCCCCCCAGATTGTGTTTCTATCCAGGGGATAAAATTCCGGAAATGATCAAAGACCTCGGATTTGGCACGCATCAAGTAAACTACGGAGTACCTTGTGTAGTCATCAGTGAACACCACAAAGTAGTGATCACCGGTAGAGGAGGTGATGTTGACCGGTCCCCAAACGTCAGAGTGAATGAGGTCAGCTGTCGCTTTAGCGCGGCGTGCGATAGTAGGAAAGGGAAGCCATTTATGTTTTCCCATAATGCAGGACACGCAATGTATCGTGTCAGCGCCGCCGACATCATGATGCAGGGTGGTCTCATCGATGTTCATCCCGCTGACATGTCCCGTGGCCTTCATAATGGTCGAAAAACCAGCATGCCCAAGGCGACGATGCCACGTATTAAGAGATGGAGGCGTGGACTTTGTGAGCATTGCGCGTGCAGGGGTGGAATCAACCGTATGGTACGTTGCATCCAGCAGATACAATCCGTCTTTCTGGTGTACGTGGGCGATGTATGGCCCATTGCCGTTGTTAGAGCGCAGCGTTCCTCCTTCAGAAGTAGTCGCGAAGGATATACGAGCAGAGGCGAGGGTGGATACCGAAATGAGCGTACAGCGCAAATCAGGGACATGCAGGAACTTGAGCTCGTGTTCCGTCAACGAATCACCAAACCGCAGTACAAGTTTCACTTTACCCCATCCTGGAGCTAACACCACATGCTCATCAGCTAAGGTCACACAGATAGGTTCACGCAGTTTCGTATAGTGAGAAAAGCGTGATATTTCAGGCTCCATGTGAGCCGTCGAGGCAGAGTCTACGTGGAAGGACCCAGCTGGTAAAGCAAGGGCTGATGAGATACTGGCTGAGTGATCCTTCAGCGTAAGGACGAATGGAGGTGGTATGGTAGACTCGTCAGTTGGGTCTGGCAGGGAGGGCACTGGGTTAGCGGCGGTTGTGGCAGGGGAGGAAGGACGAGGTGCTGACTTTGGAGTTTTGTCGTCCTTAGAGAGCCGTGCGCGACACTGTACCCAGACATGGCCAGCCTTTTGACAATGGCCGCACTTAGGTCGCCATCCTACTATCCACCCATCTCCTTTTGTCTCATCAAAACCTTTCGGCGGGACACGATCGCTGGTCTTGGGGTTGGAGGAGTTTCCTCCTCGATGTCCAGACAGCATGGCCACATGGTCACTGCCACTGGTTCCAGCGCGGTGTAATTCCTGAGTCTTCAGGCGGTTGACGACATCGCTGAAGTCCAGCGAAGTATCGCTGTTGACGAGGGTTTGACGAAGGGGGTCGTAGTAGTCAGGTAGGGTGCACAACAGGACGTGCACGAAGATCGCGTCCGGGATCTTGTACTCGTCCTTTGCCGCAGTTGTAACGACACTGGAAGTGGAGGGTGCGACTGCTGTGGTGACAGAGAGAGCTGCAAGGTCGGATTTTAGCACGGTGAGGGTTTGCATAGTTTGGGCGATGGAGGAACTATCATGCGCCTTGGGAATGGTGAACAGGCGGTCCAGGTATTGATTGAATCGAATAGCCTTTTGGGGAAGGTACTTCTTTTCTAGAGCAATCCACGCCATGTGCGGGTCATCTATATCGCGGAGGTGGACGAAGTCCTGCGCATCAATCGCCGTGGACATAGCGCTGAGGGCGAGAAGTCGGCGTTGTTTATAGACTTGTACTCGTTCAGCGTGTTTCTCTGCGCGAATGATGTTTTGATCCACGTCCGTGAGTGTGGCTGGGGGGGATGGCTCCTTCTCGTCGCCGTTGACATATGGCCATAGCCCAATGCCGCCGGACCACATTTTAAAGCCAGTGGCCCATTGAGAATAGTTGGATCCGTCGAGGGTGAGCTTCTCATGCGGATATCGTTCAGTTTTGGGAAGGGAGTCCGAAGACGACATGGTAACGTCAGAGCCGAGTGTTATCGGCGGGAATGAGAGATTTTGAGGAGAAGATGGCGCTACCCTTTAGGCAGGGCTCATAACCTGTTAGAGAGCGAGAACTAAGGTAACGCGAGTCTCAGTCAATGGAAGAAAGACTAGTTCATGTATGCTAACCTAAGGTAACGCGAGTCTGTAGGGCGCTAGTAAGTATCATGTATAGTATAA
Source organism: Suillus subalutaceus (assembly GCF_016647625.1). Taxonomy (NCBI): domain Eukaryota; kingdom Fungi; phylum Basidiomycota; class Agaricomycetes; order Boletales; family Suillaceae; genus Suillus; species Suillus subalutaceus. Next base: position 37,991 of record NW_024540509.1, on the reverse strand, counting down.
TGTGAATGGTATACGCACCTCAGTCAATGGAAGAAAGACTGAGGTGCGGGTGTAGCGTCTAGCCATCCTTAAGTAGCAAAGAGAAAAATGGTCAGTAACTAGGGTGGATGACAGTCAGTGACAGTGGCAGCTAAGGTACATAGAACTGGAACCGTTAGATATATCTATCTGGAACCGGCTCGGTGCTCTGACGGATCACCTCTCAACATCCGACTGCCAAGTACGCGTTGGCATATTTACACAGATTCCAACTTTTTGTCTTCGACAGGGCACATTCAACCCTGGTCCCCCGAACACGTCAGTGGCATACCTGTTGTAAAGGAATGGTCATTCGGGCGGCGAAGAGCCAAGTTCGCTTCGAGTTATTGGCCTACACCAAATTAGTTGGGAAATGAAATTTGAGGGATGAAGAGACTGGTACGGTTTGCATTCCCGAGGTACCGGCGCAAACAAGCTAAAGCCTCGCTGACGAACTTTCTTTCTCCGTCACTCGTGATTATTTACGTACTGTTTACTTATAAGTTGAGCATCAGTGAGACTATACTGGGTGCGAGGTTGAATTCATAGATGAAGAGTCGCCCAGGCCAAGAATCTACACTTCAGTAAGAGCGTGCAATCATCCATAATTTGAGAAGAACCTTGAAGAAGCTTCAGCTTCAACATTCGGTAAACGGGCCAAAGCCTCATGTGGCGAAAGTGTATGCATACTGGCATATCCGATCTTCGACACCGTAATACCATCAGAAATTCGGAATTGACTCGCTTGAAAGGGGACAAGGTGGCCATTGATATCCCAGCGGGACCTGACTCTGCTCGGGCTTAGTTTCGGATCGGCCGTTAAACGTTGGTACAACTAACTTACATAGACATATGTGCATTTCAGGGGGTCGCATCCTTCGAGGGGTTGCAAGGCACGTGGTGTGTTTATCCTCGTTTATCATGTTTTTTCTGCCTGTCAGCATCTTCAACGTCAGAGACAACCATTTATACACGGCGGAGTTGACGTGCCCACATCTTCAGGACCTGATACTATGACGGTCCCACGCGGCGAATACGAGGAGAATGTTGTTGCTGTGCTCCATTGAGTGGGATGACACAGGTGCGGGAATGATATCAATGGATTATCCTGTTCGACCACGATTCAAATCTGCCAGGTATTGCCCTGACTTGTATACTGGGCATATTGATATTCAGTCCTGCGCATGCACATATGCCATGGACCCGCGAGGCGAAAGTGTGAAATTGTGAATCGAGATGCTGGGCCGAAGAGGGGACAGGGCGGGTTGAAACTTGACGTGTGTATCCGAACCTGGGTTGCAAATTTCCCTGGTGTCACTATGTCCACTGCAGGGGGGTTCTGTTCCGCGCTCAATTATGGAGCTAATGATACAGTATGTATTGAGTTTTAAGTTGCTGATCACTCGTCGTCTGTGTCCACAGACTTCACCGTAAAGTCACCCAATGCCCTCTCCATGCACGAACGAGGACTCAGTGCGAGCATAGTTCCTTCCTACTAGTTCCTTTCAAGGTCTTTCATTGAATTGACTATCTCAGCAAATATTCCCAATGCCCCGATTCGAACAAGAATACGATCCATCTCTTCGGACCCTTTCGAACCCTTCTAATCGTCGAACCTCCCGATCGAATTCATATTTGATTATGCATGTCCACCAGTCCTGCAAGATGTTCCCGTTATACCATGTGCATGCATTCAAGCCGTCGACCTATGCATGTATGCAAGCCATCGACCTACGTAAAGTGGGCGAAAGACGCAACGCAGCCTTCATGTTACATCTTCAAACACGTACAGACCGGCTTGTTTGGGATTGAGAGCATACAATTGAGGAAGGGCCTGTGTAATTGTGAACCTGATGGTCTTGAAAGCGTAAGGTGAAGAAGCCCTTGCATTCTGCGGGAGATTCTCCCGGTCCAAAGAAGCCTAATAAAGTCAGTCAATAATCTCTCATACACTTGCACCACGGATCAAAGTCACTTACCAGACCATCATCACACTCGGGGCAGGGAATAGAGCGAGTTCATCATTGTACCTTGTCTCAATCTTCCTAAGGACCGCGGACAGCTTGGGCTCTGCTCAATCGGAACGAATACGAAGCTTCTCGATCACAGGAAAGCAATAATTACTTCGGGGATTCCTCCTCTGGTCGCAATTTCAGATGTGGATGGGTCTGCTCAGTGTATGCGACACGAAGGAAGCAGCGCTTGTGATGGTATTACTTGAATTTCTCCAGGCCCCTAGTAAATTGACTTACGAAATGAACTTGATACACTAGTAGGTCAAGAAAGTGGTATAAAAGACGCAGGCGAGCAAGCTCTTGTTGAAACTCATCCAACCCTTACACCTACTAAAGCATCATCACAACCATGACTATCCCAGTTCCGGGCACATACGTGATCTACAACATCCAATATTCCACCCTAGATGTCGATTTGCACTGGGCCAACGTTAGTGACGGCGCCCCTGTCGTCGGTTACATCTACAACGAATCTACCCAGAACATGCTGGTTAGTGCAGATATCGGAAATATGCGTGTTTGATCTCACCGAACCCAACCCTGCAGTGGAACTTGCAGGTTGTCGATGAAGAACAGGGTCTAGTGCAATTTGTTAACCTCGCGGGCAACAATTATGCTGGAGTCTCTGGCGAAATCGATGTGAGTACGTCCAGCAACTTAGCAAGCTGGGGTTGACAACAACAAAATCAAGGGCTCTGGAGTCATAGGAACCTCCATCGAAACTACTTTCAAACTCCACGAGAGGAAAATCGGGGAATATGAGTGAGTTCCGTTTCTCTACCATGCGTCTTTAGGCTCAAACGGCATCCTCAGGATTCAGACATACAACTCTGAGCTCGTCTGGGAGCTGCCTGACGGAAACAACTTCACCGAGGTAAGCTCATCAGATGAACTGGACAAATTGTACGTACTCAAGGGTATAGATTATCCTCTCCCCTCCCATCAGCTTCTATGACAACCAGGCTTGGCAGTTCATTCCAGTTGATGGTAACTGAGAGTGAAGACACTAAAGAGGGAGGTAAAGCACTGGCGGCAATGACTTGACACCATTAGCACCGACCATGGACTAACAATATTCTTGAGCATCGGAAAGAGGATATCTACCACCACTGCTGTTATGCGGCTACAACTATTTATTCGACTTGTAGTAGTGAGATTTTTCAGGAAACGAACAGTGCGAGGACTTAGAACATGTCTGCCTAAATGACCAACGAACCATTTACGAGCACTAACTATCCAAAAGCCAACACTGTACACGATCACAATTCCAACAGCGACTACGGCATAATTCAGCGTATGAGTCAACTGACTGATACGAAGGTCAGAACAAAAATGAGAACGGTCCCAAACATTTTGTGAATAACAGAACCTACATTGGCTTGAGGAAGAAGGCATACAATAGCGATGAATGCAATCCATATAACTGCCGTGACGAGAATGGGTATAGAAAATGCGCCGAGGTGGAATGAACCTCGCACGAAACGCTTTCGGTAAGATATACGGAGAGCAATGGGTATAGCATGCACCAAGCATTAGGTCCGACCCGAGATGACCATTTCAAAGGAAGAACCACTTGCCATAGGATATATACAATCCAATTGTTTGCGATGCTAGTTAGCCGAGAATGCGACAGCGCTCCCAAGACTGGGAAGGCCCAATATAAAGCTGAGAGCCCACGCAAGCCATACTGGACCAGTAGACGCATTGTAGATTAGAGTGACACAATTGGACTGAGGGCCCGGGAGGGGGAAAAGTCGGAGGAGAATTCAACGAGGGCCAGTGCAGGTACATGGATTAGAGTACCGAGCATTGGAGGCGAATAGGAGGTGCATTGGAGGTAAAACAATCGTGAATATATCATAGCGCATGCGTATATACAGGTGCTCCGATAAGCTACAGAGGAGATATGGTGTATAAGGTATGCATGTTCAACACAAACGCGGCAATGTGGCGTGGGTGACTTGAGAGCAGGCGGGCGGGCGGAGTCGGGGATTGGCGGCTCGCCGCTATTTTGTCGTGAGAACGCAACGAGCGACGCGGCCTCTGAGACACTCACTTCAACTCTTGTGTGTAACCCATCCTCGCCAGTTTAAACTCTGTCCGCCCCATCATCAATCAGCTCGGGCTTTGCAACTTCCATCTTCTACAACTTTTAGAGTGGTCAGAGTCGGACGACATAATGAGCCGACTTCGCAATCCAGATTCGGAGCTCTGTTGCAGTTCGAGTTGAAGAGTGGTCGGAGCACTATCCCATTCAAAATTATTGAGGCTGCATGCATGATATCGGTATATACTGTGTTCCTTGATCAAATGATCACCGCTTGGACAGGTGGCAGACACGCGGTTGTGGGATAAGTAAGCCGAAATGACTATGTACTACAGCTGAGTTCACTTGAAACCAGGTGTACGCCCACTAATAGGCCTAGAGAAAATTCGTCGGTAGTGCTCTGCTTGAAGTTGTGTGTCCTACTAAGTACCACTACGGGATGGCGAATAGGATGTCGGTCACTCATATCAAGACGAGTGTGTCCTATTTTCCTTGGAATACGTCTTGGCGTGGATACTGAGGCTGCTGCATGCGGCTGCAAGTGCAATTGAACCCCCGAGTCGAAGGATCATTCAACGAAGCAGGCTAACGCTCGGATTCAGTGTTAGCGCCACCAGGCAGACCACATGGTCCATATTCCCTGGGGGTTGACGATCAATGACTCTACCCACGGCTAGCGGGGAATCGATATTCGGTGTGCAAGTGAGTATGTGACAGCATATGAGCAACTCACAAAATGATACAGATCTAGGATATGTAGAAATTCAAACCGGATGAGCAAGCAGAAACGCACAGCAAGGTCACACACTCAGATACGCAGAAGCAACAAGGCACTATTTATAACTCATTTGCCAGGTTGCAGACGGGGTATGGGCGGGAAACTTTAAAGCTTCATCATCCAGATTCATCCGGTATAGAACACAAGTCTGATGCCATCTGAAGAGTCGAGACTATATACTACTTTCAACAGACCTCAACAAGACCCGTCCAAAACTTTATTTTCCGCCGCGATGCAGCACTTTTGAAGGACAAGTCATTGGTGTCCCCATTGTCTTTTGAAGAAACCCAGAGAACCGCAGCATAAACGCGATCACCACCCTAACATTATTTGCAATTTTGCACAGACTCGCGCGACGTTAGCGAATTAGCATAGCTGGAACAAATCCAACTTAGGAGTCGCTCATGATGATAGCATGGATTCCTTGTTATTATATTCCGCCTTTCCATTTGGAATAGCTTCTGGTGCGGATGCCACATTTGTATTGTAATAAGGTGAGTCCTACTGCGCCGCACTCACAGATGCGTATGACGAATTGGTGCGGCTGTGAGCGACGGCACCGGATACCCATCTCGAAACACCAGCCGAAAACCCCCCCGGTTGAACAGGTAAGATTGATTACCTAGTGGTTACGCAGTACAGCTATTGCATATTTCGTACCCGTATTGGTGTTCAAAACGGGCGGTTATTCATTCTGCCTGCTCCTAAAATGTAGTGATCTAAAACGGATAACTGCAATCTGCGACTTATGCTTCTTTGGAGAAGCGATGGTTCACAGATGGAGTCACCTACATGTCGTTGTGCCAGGAGCTGACTGTCATTTTTATTTCATTAGGAGTATCATCCGCATCATATAGTACATGCAACATACCATCAAGCGCTCGACCTGTGGCGAGTTCCCCCAAGACATATGTCAGTCACTATGCGAGACTATGTATAGTCTTGCAAGGAGGGTGATTCAAACGGGAGTCGGTGCGGCCGAGCGCCATTTTCTGGTTTGGAGTCTGAAACAGACGATGATACAGAACTACCTGACCTTCACTTACGCCGTTTCTCCAACAGTTTAACAGGTGAAACGGACCACCTACCCGCGCAGATCCTGGTGGTACCGATCTCCTGGTATCACAGAAGATTTATCATCAAATGGTGGAATTTCAGGATCCGTGCGGAAGGTAGGATATACGACTTACTAAAGGCTGACACTAAAAGCTGACGTACCTTCGCATCGTACATAGATATTTATATGCTGGTGTGAAGCCTAAACGGAATTCTAATACCACAGTTGTCCTCCACAACTTGACTTGGAGTGCCAGATCATGGGCTTGAGTGCACGGGATATTGCATTTATCATTGCCCTTTGTGGTGTCACAACTCTGAATGTAAGTATGAACAACTGTTTTCTGGAATGTCTCCAATTCATAAACTCGATGTGGAACCAAGGTTTTCCTCGTCGGCGCTGTCACAGTTGCACTTCCCACTATTGGAAGAGACCTTAATTTCCAAGAGGTTTGTTTCATATTACACGCACACTGCTCTAACACGATATCCATGTGTCTAGGGTAACCTTTACTGGCCGGTTAATGTGAATTCGTACGTCCCTACAAGAATTGCGCCACAACTGTGAGGCACTGATATCGTTAAATAGTTTGTCATTTGGCGGCTTGCTTTTATTCTGCGGAAGACTGGGGGACATATTTGGAGGCCGCTTCATGTTCCTGGTTGGGTCTCTATGGTTCGCGATTTGGTCAGTAGTCAATTTTGAATTTTTGAATTTTTAAATTACAAAATTCACACCAGGAGTCTTGCAACGGCCTTCGTTCCAAGTTCAGATGTTTTCATCGTAGATATGGCGCTCTTGGGAATAGGATCGGCTGCCAACACTCCCGCTGCGATTGGATTATGTTCGTCATATTTTCCACCAGGAGAAAACAGGAACAAGGCCTTCAGCGCACTGGGTGTTGGATCGCCTGTGGGTTTTATTCTGGGCATTATTGCTAGTAAGTTTTGCGTAGCAACATTTCTGATGGACAATTCATTTAACTTTGAAGGCGGTCTTTTGACTGAAAGTCGCGCCACATGGCGTTCATTGTTCTGTATTCAAGCCGGTCTTGCTGTTTTCTTCGTTTGTCTTGCTCTCGTGGTATTTCCAAAAGATCACTCAAATCGGCGTTATAACAAAGGTTTAGACTGGGGTGGCGCTGTGCTAAGCACAACTGGCCTTGGCCTTCTAACATTCAGCCTCTCGTAAGAACACGCCCTACATTTCGCAGCAGGCGTCACTGAACTGAATTCGAGCGACTCCACAAGTGCTCAAAAGGGTTGGTTGGCTCCCCAGGTACTTAGCCTATTCCTCGTGTCCATCGTTTTGCTGGTCGCATTCGTCTTCTTCGAGCACTGGAGGGAATCAAGAAACATGTCCGTTCTCGTACCTCTGAGCATCTGGAAGCAGCCTAGAGCAAAGTTGGGTCCCCTCGTTGGCGTGGTATTTTTTGGTTGGTGCGTGTATTTCCGAGGGATCGGTCTCTTAGTCACTCATGTTCCTTGCAGGTTTAGTTTCGATACTCTAAATTATTTCTTCACACTATAGTATGCTGATCTATTTCAATCAATTCATCTTCATTGACCACTGATGGTCTTCAGCTTCCAACAGGTACAACTGCTGGATCCATTGCAAACCTCTCTTCGGTTCATACCCATGGCTATCGCTGGAGCGCTTCCTAGCATCGTAGCAGGATATTGTGTTGCCCGCGTGCCTGCACAGATCTTAATGTTGATCAGTTTGCTCGTCAGCTTAGTAAGTGATTCAACCTCAACTGAGAATAAATGTTCAATCTTGGGAAGGCGTCAAGCGCAATCTTCGCTTTGATAAACCCGGATCTCGACTACTGGTACATGGCATTTTTTATGATGATCACCATTGGTACGTTATTTCTTCTCTCAGTGAAAAGAGGCTGATATTGCTGCAGCTGGGGTGGTTATCGTGTATCCATTAGGGAACCAACAAATTGTTGTATCGCTCGATGAAGATTCGCAATCCCTTGCAGGTGGCATTTTCAGCGTTACCACAAGAGTAGGGGATTTTATCTCTCCTCAGCTCATTTTGTTTCGCTGAGCTTTTTTGTGAGCAGCTTGCTACAGCACTCGGACTTGCAGTGACGTCTGAGATCGCGGATTCCGTGTCCAAAACATACAACAACGAGCATCCAGACCTCGATGCCCAGTCGCCAGAAGTCTTGATGGTCGGTTTCCGAGCAGCTGGGTGGACTTGTTTCGCATCGACACTTTTGGGCATCGTCATCGTCATCTTTGGGTTGAAAGACCTCGGTATTATTGGTAAAAAACACACACACACGCGAGGACGCGGAACGATCAGACAATCCCGACTCGGAGTTGGCCCAGAGTGACCCGGAGTCGCTCAAGTAAAAAGGAGCATCATTGTTTAGCAAAAGGCTGACGAATTGTTGTGGAATCTCCTTTGTTTTGTACAGTATCCAATGGACGGCGATTTGCGTTTGGACAGAGTATCAGTTATGTACCACACTAGACTAGAAGGCCCTCATATATCTATATAAGTATGCTTGCTGCTAAAAGTGCGATGTGCTGTTTGACACGAGTGATCTCAAACGGACGTAACAGTGATACTCACTCAGACCCCTGGAGTATTGTAGCAGTTCGGCGCCGACGGCAGGACAAGGCCGAGCGCCGTAGCCCATGTTAAAGACTTGGTTAAAGATGCAATTCATTAAGGCCGTACCTGACTTGAACGGCTTCCTCAGTCAGGTCCTAGTAGATGAATGGATCTTGAGTTCCTGGCAGTGCGGAGGAGGGTAATTATTTAAGCCGTGTATATGTTTCTCTTGTTATAATTAGCGCTGGCATCGAGTCGATGGCCTATGATACGGGAGCGTGATAGTTTTGCCTGATGATGATCCGGGGCCCACATGCAACCAAGTCCTTTCGAGATAGGCAACATATTCCCACGCAAGTCGTGTCACTTTCACCTGCATATGCATTATTGCACTTTCTAGACAACAGTCATGACCATACAGGAGCTAGTGGAAGGCAGAATAGCGGGTGTGCTTTTTTGGTTCTTCGGGACGGAGCTGACCATATAACAATTCAGGACTTCAAAGGGCAAAAAACGGCGGACGATATTGTTCGCGTGGTACTCATTACTAGCACGGTACGTACCCTTCACCGTCGCTGCGTTTAACCAATTAGATCTCTTCTGGCAGTTCCTCTCTTTTGTGATTGGGTTTGCCTTCAGCTCTCTCATGATAACAATGAGTACGTTTGCACTCTGTACTGTAGCGCTGTCTCTGGTGAGTTTATTTGGCGAGTCGTTCATGTACCCAATCAATTCATACTTTTGCTATAGGTTGTCCTGCCTCCTTGGCCTATGTTCAATCACCATCCAGTGATATGGTTATCTGACAGTCAGAAGTAATAATCGGTGTTTATTAACTCCTGCGGTAGAAGGACTGCTTCTGATAATCCATTATTTGCAAAGAGTGAGTCTTATTAATACATATGCTATTTCTGCGCTTCGACAGCCTGAGAGTACTAGGTGAGCTTCTTGCGGTAATTGTTATCCTTGCTTCCCCATGCGCGTATCTGGGCTATGATTCTAGTGCCTTGCCATAGTGGTTGGCATCGTTACCTCTGCACTAGCAATGTATTACACGGCCTCAGCCATTTCAATATCCACGTTTTGCAAGTTCTGAATGAGGAAGAAGGACATGGATCGTTTTCACCTTAGGGGATTAAGATGAGACCTGATGAGACATACATGAGAAAATCTGGGTTCGGATTATCAACTGGGAGCAAATCTCCGTTTGCGAACATAGACGCTCGACCGCCCTGACTGATTTTAAAACATTGATTTGGAGGCGGTTTTACTAATAACTAGCGAGCACTGCCCTGCCTTTGAAAGTCCTTGGTTAACGTTAGAGACGTTCATGGCAGCATTCTACCCGTCGTCTATGGCAGCGCCGCTAGGACAGGTGCCTGAAGAATCTGGTTTGGTTACGCCGTCGCACGCAAGAACTTATGAGTTTGATATGGCCATCACGCAACCACCTTCGGCTCATCAGCCACAGCTTCTTTCATCACCTCCACCAGCAAGGTCACATACTTTAACACCGTCAACAACAGCTACAACAACCTTTAGGACGGTGACCACGACGCAAAATACTGCTATTCCACGCCCTTTACCCTCTCCAAGGCCGCAGGCCACGTCTCACAGGCCCCGCCCAGTTTCATTGCCTCCACAAGCATTCACTGCTACCACAACTTCAATGTCAAGTTCTTCAGACCGCGAAAGGCAGCAGACTACAGACTCAAAACACCGTCAGATCAGAGATGGTTCAACTAGCAAGCAGGGTCGAAGCTCAAACCGCATCCTTGGTGATTATACCTTGACCAAGACGCTTGGGGCTGGCAGTATGGGAAAGGTCAAGTTGGCTATTCACAATGTCACGGAAGAGAAGGTGCGTGCTACGTTCGTATCGAACATGAATTATCGTTCAAATACCTGATTGTTCGTAGCTCGCCGTCAAAATCCTCCCCCGAGTGTATCCGCAGGCTTCCCAGCCAAATGGTTCAAATGCAACTCCAGAAGCAGTCGCAAAGCAGGCCTCAAAAGATGCCTCGAAAGAGATACGCACTCTCCGTGAAGCTGCCCTCTCTATGCTTCTCCATCACCCATACATCTGCGGCATGCGTGAGATGATCGTCCATCAACATCATTATTACATGGTATTCGAATATGTGAACGGTGGCCAGATGCTCGACTACATTATCAGTCACGGTCGGTTGCGGGAACGTGTCGCTCGCAAGTTCGCTCGTCAGATAGGAAGTGCGCTAGATTACTGCCATCGAAACAATGTGGTTCATCGAGGTCCGTGGTTGCTGTATCCGGATTGTCTCACATTCTCATTGTCTTTCTCGCAGATCTCAAAATCGAAAACATCCTCATATCTGAAACAGGTAACATCAAGATCATCGACTTTGGCCTGTCTAATCTCTACGACCCTTCCTCCACTCTGTCGACCTTTTGTGGTTCGCTATACTTTGCGGCTCCTGAGCTCCTTAATGCGAAGGTCTACATAGGACCAGAGGTTGATGTATGGAGTTTTGGAGTTGTCCTGTACGTGCTCGTATGCGGCAAAGTGCCTTTCGACGATCAGAGCATGCCAGCACTGCATGCCAAAATTAAGCGCGGGCTGGTCGAGTATCCTGTGTGGTTAAGCGCAGGTGCGTCCAAATTGTATTGTGAAGTATGTTGCTCACTAATCGATTCTCCAGAATGCAAGCACTTACTCTCCCGAATGCTTGTCACTAACCCCGCTGCGCGTGCCTCACTGACCGAGGTACTTGAGCATCCATGGATGACTCGCGGCTTCAGTGGTCCCCCTGACTCACACATGGTACACCGAGACCCGCTCCGACCCGATGACCTTGATAAGCAAGTCATCAAAGGCATGAAAGGCTTCGAATTTGGAACTGATGAGGAAATCGAACGAAACCTCCGAAAGGTGCTCGAATCTGACGGTTATGTCCGCGCGGTCCAGGCATGGGACCGCAAGCGCGGTGGTCGCAATGGCTCAAACCACCGTTTGGAGTTCTCTAACTCTTCACTTGCTATATCCTTCGATGGATCGGCCACGAATGCGCACAAGAATGAGTCTACGATGAGCCCTTCAAAGAAATCGAAACGTTTTTCCGGGTTTGACTTTTATCGCCGCAAGCTGTTCTCCCCTTCCTCATCGCCGCCCACTACTCCTTCTCACTCGCCTCCCACCTCTCAGTCACTTCTGTCAATCGGCGATGGCGCGCGCGACCCCCTCGACCCAACGCAGGGATTCCATCCACTGGTTACAATGTATTACCTCTCCCGCGAGAAGTTGGAGCGCGAACGTGTCTATGGTCCCGGGCGCTTTGCTAGCTCCCAGCTCTCCATTCAATCGGCCACCGCAGCCAATGCATCCGCCGCTGACGCTTCTGCACTACCTCCTTACCCGGCTAAGACCCTCACTCAACCTGCTCCTGTCAAGAAGGAGCAACAGCAGCTTGCCACCTCTGCATCTGCTAAAGCAGACTACGGCATGCCTCTCCCGCGCTTTCCCGCGCCTGAGACGTCGCACTACTCCGACATGTCCTATGATGCAGCATCCGCAGCGGCTTCCCCGACCTCTGCTGCATTCCACGGGCAAGTGAGAGCGCGTGACTCGGGGCTGCCTCCACCTACTACGAAGCATGTCGAAATTTCCCAACCACCCACGCCAACACCAGGGCCAACGACAGCACTTCCGCGTGCTCCACCTGCGTCCACTCATCGACGCAGCCACAGCATGAGCCAGCGGCCAACTGCACTCCGTGCATGGGGTGGAGGGTTTGTTAGTGGCGAAAGTCGTGTAGACGAGCATGGCGAGGAGCAGGGCCCTCATTCGGCTGGTCTGGAGGACGAGTTTACGGAGCAGGATAAGGTTCTGTCCGCGGGGGATCGTGCACACACACACGACAGTCCGTTGTCAGCTGGCGCAACGCTCGTGCGCAAGTTTGGTACGCTTCTGGTTGGGAAGGGCGATGATAATAAACGGAATATCAGCAAACGAGCGACGATGTTAGGCGGCGTGCCATTGCGATCATCGGGAGATGATGGCGAGAAAGCTGCTGAATCGTCTTGGAAGCAGGGCGCGGATGTTGATGTACGCAGATCCTCCATCGTTGCCCCTCAGCCTATTACTACTAGCCAGAGCCAGCCTCTTGGAAACGTGCACAGACGAGCTGCCACGATCCTTGACCCACAAGGTCGTCAGATGCGGCACGAGCGCCGGAGTAGCACTGGTGGAGCTTTGCTCCCTAGTATCGGTGGCACCATCGGACGACACCGTCGGCCATCGACTGGTTACGGGACGAGCAGCGGACGTCCAACTGGCTTGAGTGGCTTTGGACACACTGAGAAGGTGGAGGAGAATGTTGAGCAGGAGGCAGTTGATCAGGACGATGGCTTCAAGGATGAGCAGAGTGGACACCACAGTGACAAGGAATTCAAGCCTGTGCATCTTAAGGGGCTGTTCAGGTGAGCGCGAATCTTGTGTTTATTTGGACAGTGCTGACATGTGCGACAGTGTTGCGACTACTTCTACAAAACCTCCATCAGTGCTCAAGGCTGATATTAAGAAGGTTCTGGACCGAATGCAAGTTCAATATCGGGAGACACGGGGTGGCTTTGAGTGCATCCATGTACCCTCCATTGACATTTCATCTGTCCCCGAATCAACTCAGGTCCAAGGACGCTCTAGTCATCACCGCAGAACTGCTTCTAATGGCTCTAACGAAACTGGAATTACGCCTCGATCGCTTGTGAAGAAAGCGTCGAAGATGTCTTTTGGTATGAAGTCTAAGGAACGGGAAAGGGAAAGGGAGAGCATGAAGGAAAAAGAGCACGAGGCTCCCTTGGAGAAAGAGCTCCCTCACAGGCCGTCGATCGGGACTGCATTAAGCGCCACTCCCAGCAGTGGATCGTCTTCATTCTTCAATGTATCCTCTAATACCCACACCATTATGGCGGACAATTCTCGGCATCTGGAAGCCAACGTACCTGTGCCAGGGACACCTCATGAAGAACAGCGTGATCCATTCCGCTCGCAAACACCGGTAAAAGGCAAGGTCTTACCGCCCATACCTCGTGATTTTGCTGCTACGCCACAGCCGCACACTCCGCGGCCGGCACCTTTGCCTACCGGTGAAGTCGATCGTGAAGTATTCGAATCTATCGGTGCCAGTTCGCTATCAGTCCGTTTCGAAATTAACATTATTAAGGTAGGATATTCCTCCTCGTCATCGTCTCGAACATCTGACAGACTTTCCCCTAGGTTCCTTGGCTGCCACTCCACGGCATACAGTTCCGGAGGGCTGGTGGTGATGGCTGGCAATACCAGATGCTTGCCCGGAGAGTTCTTACCGAGCTTAAGCTATGACCAATCGCCTTCGTGGTCCCATTATGATTTGCCTCTTTCCAAGGCATCCTCATGCTCAATGTTTCTATCTTTTGCGAGATATCTTTTTCTTTATGATTTTCTCTCCTTTCTCCAGTTAAAACGGTGAGACACAACGTGTCACAGGTGTTCCGTTCATACGCTGCTGAATACTTACTTGCCCGCTCATTTCTCATGTGTATCAATGCTTCTCTCGGGGACGGCAATAATACCTATCTTACATATTCTTCCATCTTGCTTTGGAAGTACTGTACAGAACGATGGAAACTCCGCAAGAATCCGTACTGCCCTCGCTTCAGTTGTGTCACGACGTCTGAGCTGCTTTCTCACTTGAAAGATCAACATTCATCCATGCTGAATTAACTCGGGCCGCCCAAGACTCGGACTCGGAATGTGAGGATAAGCATGAATGCGGTGATAAGATGCTTGAGCCGGATACAAACAAGGACAAAATCAACTTATACGTATGGGCGTCGACGGTCCTGGTCCCATAGTTTGGTATAGGGAAAAATTATGCCTATTGAAAATTCAACGCAAGCGACAAACCGGCTAGAGTTGAAGCATTATAACTTTTTGAATAGAAATAAAGACCAACTAGTACCAATTTAATTCGACAATAAATAGCTGGTATAGATTGCACATAAGATCATCAGACAATCTTGAGCCTACCCCTTGGCAAGGATTGGACGGTCTGGAACAACTCTGCGACATCATCCCACCCCTCAAGACCCAGCCCTAACATACCCGGAACCATCCAGGTCAGCGACACTCCAGCATCTTTGCAAGCCTCCGTGACACTAACGAACGGCTCGCTCGTAGTCGCAAACGCCAAATCGGCATCATCCTTGAGAGCTACGGCAAGATGCAACAGGTTTCGTGCATTCTCGGATGAGATATATGCGACAAAACGATCCGAAGGAGACAGCAACATTGCTGAAATGGCAAGCCGGCGAAGCGTGCGAGGTAAAAACGGAAATATGTTTGAAGTCGTCGGAGATACGTAAATGAATGTCTCGAGAGCAGGGCAACATTCCAGTGAACGGCACGGATCAAGCATGTGTATCATTAAAAATCGAAGACGCTCGCCGGTCGAGTCGAATGTGAGCAGAGGCGTGATATCTGGTGGAGGGATACTTTGAAGGCGACTTGGGATGATGACAAGCTTCTGCAGGACTTGCGCACTGCTTGCATCCTCATCAGGTCCACGAAGAAGGTCGATGACCCCTGGGACTGATAAGTAGGTGCAATGCAAGATGAGGCTGCGGAGTTTTCCCAGTGAGGTAGGGAGTGAATGGTCAAATGGCCATGTCTCGAAATACATTATCTCCAAGGTTTCCAGGAACGGCGCAGCGCGCCCTAGAGCATGAATGAGTGATTTTCCACTGCGCCCCACACTTCCCACCAGTTTAAGAGAGCGCAACGACAGGAAGTCAAAGCGCCCAACTTTAGTTGGCAATGAATGACCAAATATCTTGTCCATGGCGCCGTAAATTTCCACTTTCGCAATTTGCGGCATCGAACTGAAGCAACCGTCCAAGGCAGCGCAAAAATTATTGCGGTTCAATAGCCGTGCTGAATCGCCTGCGTCCATTGTAAAGATTATCATGATGCGCGAATGGGAGCCAAATTTCCGCAGAATTGAACACAGCTGGAGAATACTCTCATCCCGCCATGGGACGATGAGGGTGTGCAACATGATTTCGCGGGTGAAAGTACACCAAGTTCGACAGACCAACGCAAACTGAATGAATGCACGAAGATCGTGTCGATACTGTTGCCATGACCTATCTATGAATTTCGGTCTGGGGAGTAGAGATGGAGGAGTGGGTGAAAGATGTTGTAGAATTGATGGTACGAGCTCGGGAGGTATGTGCACTGTTAGCGACCCGTGGCGGTTATGAGTACCAAGGGACATGTCATGAAATACAACGCGACAGCGGAGCGATTGCAGTGGTGCTACAAGCCCTGTTGCCCGTCGCCTTGGTGGAACAAGAGCCTAGGCTCAGCGAGTCACACATCGATGATCAATATCCCACGAAGATTGTGTATCATCCAGGACGTGACATACCAAGATGTGAGCCGAGTGTTAGACGCCCACTATTTATTACCATCATGATGGTATGCGGTGTTTTGATTAATAGGGCCTAGGACGGATGAGAAGACATTGTTTGACATTGTTTGAGGAGGAGTTACTAACAACGTTCCTGCCTCATGTCGAGGTCCAGAAAGAGCGGACATATCGGAGATATGGGTCGACATGGACAGGGGATCGTACAATGTACATGAGCGATAAGCAGAACGTATACTGACACGCCATAATATTGGCAGCGGAAAAAGAATTCTGGATCCCCAGCATGATATGCAACGTTCAGCCGCACTTCCCGGATATGGTCCAGGGCTTCATAATTGATCACTCGCAACCCTGGATTACTGCCCCCCTCCAGAGTTTTGTCAATATTGAAATGAGCGCTCACGGGACAAGTAACTGACCGAAATTATTTCTTCAGCCAAGCGCACATTCCATCAGCCGGAGTCTCGATGGGCCGCCGTGCCAAGGCCCAGAGGCGAGGAAAAAGGATAATAATAATGCGATCAGAAGAGGAGTCCAACTTGAAATTAATGATCAAGTGCTAGTTTAGTTCCGTGATGCATTTTACAGCTTGCGGCGAGCGTCCTACTCGGACTGGCAAGCTGCATGGGTTTAGAACT
This sequence comes from Suillus subalutaceus, assembly GCF_016647625.1. Classification (NCBI taxonomy): domain Eukaryota; kingdom Fungi; phylum Basidiomycota; class Agaricomycetes; order Boletales; family Suillaceae; genus Suillus; species Suillus subalutaceus. The sequence goes on along the minus strand of NW_024540509.1, from coordinate 21,422 downwards.
ACTAGTATGCAGTCCTCGGGGTTATGCCGCGCTAACCCTGCCAAGTATTTTTATCCCTTCAATTCGTGCTTCTGGTCAGAGATTCAACCCGACATTGCCATAGTTCAAACGTTCCTATATGTGATTGCCGGTCGGCAGCAGTTGCGTTAGCCGTTCAAGTTGTCGAGCGCGCCATGGGCGCCGAATCAGTTAACATAACTTGGGCAAAACTTGAAGGCAATATTTCAAAGCCTTATTAAAGCTCGAGTCAAGACAATTTTGAGATGCTGCTAATGTCGTCTACGTGTGTAAGATTCTGAAACACAAAACATGAATGACCAAGTGTACAGTGTACGGTAGTGAAAGCAAGATCATGAATACAGTAGTACTGTATGAAACCAAAGAACAATCAATAATAGAAGAGAAATTTCCGACCCTTGACGACGTCATATAACCAAGTGTCCTACGGACGAAAAAGTTACATTGCTAGCTGTGGTTCAGCTGTATACCCTCCAAAGCTTGGGTGGATGCCAGGTATTCCGTGATTGTAAACTTCTGCGACGCCGTTCAAGTGTGGTCCTTCTGGCCAGGAGAACCTTTGAAAACGATCAGTCACGTCGCAGAGAAGAATAGACACAGAACACACCCTGGCATCATCATGTTACTCCACCAGGCATCGTTGAGTGCATGCATAGCTGCCAATGTCCCGCTCTCCGATAGCACATCTGCCATTCCAACATCCATATCGCTATCTAAAACTCCATGGTTCGACTGAGCGCGAGAGTAAGTAGCTTCGGAATATATCATGGGAGTCGCGGAAGGAGGTGTGGATGCCTGCGATGAAGAGCTTGAAGTGCCTCGGTTGAGAGTCATCTGCATGGAATCATTATCGCGTCCTTGCTGTGACATGCCTGGCGCTGGTCCACCAGCGTATCTTGTCCCTGAAGATGACGAGGGTTGCGAAGCGAAGCTACGAGGTTCAGGTTGACGAGAAACTTGGCCTTGAGGTGGAACGTGTTGAAGACGCCCACCAACAGAGCCTCCACCTTTCCTATGTCTCGTAAGAAGGCTGGCAAGGAATCGAGCATATAGGCGTGGTGTGTGACGTTCATCAATGGCAAGATCTTGAAGCGTCGTGATCAGGCGGCCAATGAGTTCAAAGATCTCGTCCTCCATCTGGCGGGTCAACAGCTGAGCAAACTCGGGACGCAGAAGCTGAGTAATGAGGTGAGAACAGCGCCACATGGGATATGTAACCTTTTACCTTGAGCATGAATGCAGAGGCGAAAGACGCAAAGACGAAGTGACCTTGGAATATAATGAGACCGAGAACGTTACCGATCAGAATAGTATATTACCATCAGGGGCAGCACGCATGAGACCACTAGGTGCCAGCACTTCGATCATTTGCTTAATGACCACTTTTGCGGAGTCGAAACACTGTATAAAGTTCAATAAGATGGCTTGGGATACGGAGCCACACAAGTACTGACCTTATCAAGAAAGACGTTGTCACTCGCCTCCATGCCTCGTTGGAAGGCGTGTTGAAATCCGAAAGAGTACATGACAAGACGTGAATAGCTGACCAAGCTAGAGGCACATCAGCTGGTCTCGCAGACGATTGAAACACAGAACTTACAAGGGTAGCAGAGTGCATCGGAATACACTTCCAGGATCTAAGGCACAGGAATGAGCACGTGTTTAACCATTGCTTCTGGAATGAAATCATACCTCCAGGGTCAGATTCCTCATTAAAGCGTCTGGTCCATTCCTCAAAATAGTTTGTAAGATGACGATCGTGTTCTAACGTAACCTGAAGGAAGTTGATACCCTGCAAGGCCGGTTTAGTCACGAAGTCGACGCCAATGAAGGGCGCAAACCTTGTTCAAACCGGTTGGAGAGCTGGGGTCTGAGAAAATATCGTCATGGAACCGGCCCACGATGCGAAGAAGCGTTGAATAAGCGCATAGGTGGATATCAAACTTCAGTACAACTGATCAGCACCCGAGACGAGAAGATATATTGGAACACACCTTATCTCTGAAACGAGATTGTTTGTACCAGTCTGCGGAATGACGAGTGATATAGTCCTCCTTAATCGTCGAGGGCTTGCCAAACTGCGTAGCAGTTGATCTATCGATATTAAAACATATCATCCACACGCGAGTGCGATTCAACATCTCTCGCTCCTGGCGCTCCGTCTGGGGCTGTGTTGTAGAGACCTGATGCAAATTCAAGTCTGTAGCAATCCTAGAGTGACACCGATAAGTTCTAGAAATGAAAGGAAGGGTATATTGCATACCGCGCTGCAAGTCCTGTGTACAACCAGCTTCTGTCTTCCTCCCACCTGCGAGCTGGGACAGCATAAATGCTCATGAGAATGTAAGCTTGACATAACTCGACAGATTTCCAGCCGTCGATAAGCGCGTTAGCCGCGGAGTGTTTTGCAAAGTGCATAGCAACAGGATAGATCTCAGACTTCTCCTTGTAGTAACGCGAAGAAATAGTACAGACTGCATTTCAAGTCAGGCGTTTATCAGAGGATGTCAAGAGAATAGTTACGTACTAACGGTAAACAAGAAGGGACACCTTTGGAAGATGGATTGAGATGTATGTAACGTGGGATCGAGGAGGCCAATGAATGGCTGTAAGATAGGTAAGTTACAGCTTCTTCCTAGCTTTAGAAGCATACACTTACATTGATTTGCTTCCAGAATCTGTGTTGGCGGACATGCGTCAGCGGAAGGAAAGTAAAGAGCTGTGTGACCTTACATATCGAAAAGCTTTTCAACGTCAGTGTTATTCACGAGTCCGTGGAGAACTATCTCCGGCGTGTGCTGTTCCACCAAGGTTTTGCGGATATTCAAGTTCGAGGCAGGACCTACTAGGTCATTAGAAACAGCATGTATCATTGTTCCACGACAGCATCTTACCAGGCAAAAAGTACTCCTTATTGGCCACACCCTGCAAGTAATTACCGTCATTAACACAGGGTCGACATCATGAGAAACAGCCATTACTCACCACATTGTCATCGTCGTCTTCCGGTTTCGAGTTACCTGCACCAGTGATACCACCTTGGCGACCTCTACCTTTACCCTTGTCTTTATCTTTATCTAAAGACAAGTTTGCGAGCAGCCCGATAGGCACAGCAGCGTCAGGGAGTGAGTTCCTGACTTTCTCGACGTCCTCTTCTTCGACGGGACCCTCTTCAGCGTCGGGATCGTCATCCTCGGAATCATCCACAACAACTGCAGAGGGGTTGCGCAAGTTACGAAGGAAGTTAGGGTCGGTGGGCGAGGCCATTCCTGGTTGCTTGGTACTAGCCTGCAGACGATCAAGCCAGTCAACAATGTTCATGTTGTCACTGTCAGATGGTGATGTCGCTGCTTTGAAGGATGCAACCGAAAGCGGCGTCGCAAGGTAAGGGTTGTGCAACTGCTCGACAAGGAACGTCAGTGAACGAATATGTTGAAGCATCATGGCGAACGACCCACCTGCTTCAACAGAGACTCTATGATCTGATCCTTGTGACGGATCTGAGCCAAGAGGTACTCTCGTTTGCTAACGCGGGGAGGGTTATATGAGTATTGTGACATCGTGGACGACATAGTATCAGAAGATGAAGACGACAAAGACGACAAAGACGAAGAGGAATCAATAGATGAAGATCGCGAACGGGGCATATGAAGAACAGTCAACGGAAACAAAACAGCGGGAATGACTGACAACCAAAAATCAACCAGGTTTAAATAGAAACCAGGAAAGTGCGATGACAGACAATCAAAACGCAAGACTGACACGACTTGTACTTGGTTCTAAACGTGAATGACGGATAGAGAATAGCGGAACCGGAAATTGTGAGGACATTGACGACCGAGAATGAAAAGATTGAAAGATGTCTCGAGGCCGGCCTGGATCTCCAGATATGGATACATGCTCGACTTCAATCATATCCCATTTGACTTAGCGGGAAGGCCAGCCCATGCCGAGACAAGCGTAAAAAAATACAGTCGGTACAAAGACAAGCCCCGGTTCCAAATAAAGAACGAGAAGTTACGACATCCAAAATGAAGGATGATCGTCGTTTTGAAATCAGAAGGACAAGTCAAAGACTTACTTTGGCGCTGTCCTAGGTTTACGACCCTCTACGATGCAAGGGTGCCCTCCGGTTGCGCAACGCTTGCATGTACTAGCCCCATCCGGAAAGTCGCATTTCATCTGTAATGTCAACCGGAGACGAGTGAAACAGCAAACCGATGTTACAGATCGAATGAATGTGTTCAATCGAAGTCAATCGCAATCACATGACATCCAAATGCCAAATGAGGAATGCGGGAGGAGAACGTTACGTTCCGACAATCAAAGGGTCCAGGAGCCGGCAACACGGTGCACAAATGTGCGGGGTATGTTCGCACATTCGAGTCGTGCCGAGTGGAGGATAGGGCCGAACAGCGAAATAGGAGTTTGGCAGTAATCGGAAGATGTGGATGGAAGTCCGCAGGTGTGAAGAATTACGAGCCATCACCGGAGGTTAACAGATTCAGTTGCGGGAAGAACGATGATGCCGTGCGAGGGACCCACAACAGCCCCGGAAGGAGAAGCGGTGGTCCAAAAGGAGATCCGAAAGTGAGGGCACGAGTTTTCGTCGAGGCAGACATCAGACACCAAGGCACGTTCGGAGCAGATGTAGGCCGGAGACAGCGTGAATTCATGACGAAATGTATCGTGTCGTAGATTGCAAGGATATCAATTCATTGTAGATAGGAGAAGAGAACGAGAATTTGGTAAGCAATCAGATTATAGCACCAGAATATATGGAATGGAAGTGCAAAAAGAAAGATAACGTACCTTCAGGCGTTTACAATGTGTACACGCTCCAGTTCTGTAGTGGCATTCGTGAGAGCGCAAATTCGGAAAACGACAGAAGAGGCAGAAGATACATAGCAGTAGTTGGGGAAGTATCGCCGAGCCGAAAAGATGGAACGTGTGGGGCAAGACACGAGCGCCGGACGGGACAAGTCAATTAATTAGGTAAGCAAGATCGTCATCATTAGTGCGTGTATTTTCACGAGGGTAACAAGTCCAAAGACACCGTACGGGCAGGCGATTTTAAAAGCAAGGCGACGAAGGCGTGTAGAACGCAGCGTATAGCCAGGGTCGCAGGACGGGGGTTGACAAACCGGTAGAATCACGAAATCAGAGGTCAAGGTCAGCCAAGATGTCGAGTCGGCAGTGCAAGAAGGCGCGGTAACGTCAAGTCATCGTCAGGATTTAGCGTCGGTAACAGATGTAGCCGGAGCGGGAAGACAGAAAGTATAGCCGGAGTCGGGAGTCGGCACGAGAACATCGGCAGAGATAGCCGGTTCGGGTCGCATGTCAATCGCACAAGGTTGTGTAGAAGTTTTAGCAGTAGGACATCCGCAACGATCACAGATCGAAGGGCCAATTCAAACGTTGCGCAAGTGACATAAAAGTTGAGATGAACCGCAGCAAAAGGTTAGAGTGAAAAAGATGAAAGATTTAGCAAGACAAAACATAGCCATCCGCACCAAGGGTAGGAACACCAATGAAAAGATGAAAAAAAGAGAAAGAACGAACAAACGTGGAAGTGCACAAGTAAAAGCACGTCCGACCAGCGCGCATCGCAGACCGTAATGAAAAAAAATGACAGTGTCACAATCACAAACCAACAATTTTTGAGTGAGCGGAAGGAGCAAACGCAATTGACAGGTAGCACGACGTCAGCGGAAATTGTGTGACAAAGAAAAAAACACCGCAACCAGAACGAGGACATAAGGATGGAGCGCAGCGAGAAAGCAAGGTTCCACCCAGCATACAAGATCATGCGTGCCATCAAGGTCATACATACGTCGAGGTTAGTACGGTTGTTTTGGCCGCGGTAACACCATTAAAGAGTCATCAGATATCGGATCCAATGTTGATCGAGTTGGTTAGTATCGGGGTCAGTAATTGACATAACAAGAGCAGTCGTCATTGAAACCAGCAGTATCAAGCGCGCACGAGATCAGGACAGGGTCGTTGCGCCAACACAAATGGTTTAGTTACCACACGATGATCAACGAGCCAAACCATTTGCAGAAAGACGAGCCCCGAATAAGACGAGCATAAAGAAGCCACGTCCACGAAAGCAGGCGAGGAAACAGAAAAGGAAGAAAACGTACAAAACGGGGCTCAATCAGCACACTATTTCCGATTCAATAAACGTACGAGGTCACTCACTTGCGTTGACCCTGCATCCCTGTAGCCGCGCCTTGTGGAGGCATAGATGGTCCAGTCCATTCTACCACATCGTCGTCATCACTGTCATCGTCACTGTCGCCACCTCCACCGCCGCCCTGGGATGTCGATGGCCTTGGTCGCTTTGGAGCGCGAGCTCTTCGATTTGTTGCGGGGCGAGGGGCAGGCGGCTTCGGTCCGATTGGAGAGCGTGCGGGACCCGCTTGAGCCGTTGTCGTCGGTGCTGCAGTGATCGGCATAATCGGGCGCTGGCGTATCTGCGCACGCTGCTGCTGCTGCTGTTGTGGCACTGCGACGATTGGCGGCGATCCAGGGGTGACAGTCGAGACCGACGAAGTCGCGGCATGTCCCATACCCTGTGAAGTCATATGTGCAATACCGGAGCTTACGGACGATGCTGGATGTCCCGAAGACGAATCCTCGAATGAGGAGGACGTAGGGTGGCTTGCGTACGAGGCCGGAGAAAACAGAGTCGTGTGACCGCGGGAGTCCAAGCAAGGGACCTGTTTGTGCCGGAGGTAGAATAAACGTCAGTATGGTGCGCTAGAAGATACGGAACCCCGCAATAGATGGTAGCAAAGGGACTGAGATGATGTTCGGGTACGACGGGTCAACTGTGCCGGGGCGCTAGTTTGGCCACGAGGTGGTTTAACGCCGTCAGCGCAAATACATACAAGACGCGTGGAACATTATGACTCGCATTCCATCCTGTGTCGTGCGCAAATTCCAGAAAACAAGATGAGCTGAGTGCTGGGCAAGAGCCCATTGCATCCAAAAGGGGCTCACGAAGTCTGATAATGTAATATAGCAGGGCCCTGAGAGAACGTTCTTCGTTCCTCGATCAGAAATAACTGGTGCTTCCCTTGAGCAAAGTGCCAAGAGTCCCATCAATAGACATTGAGCGCTCCATGGCATCACGTGTTCGAGGCGCAAGTATTGACCCCCGCGCCAAAATATGAAATGACCGATAATCGATATCGATAACCGAGAGAACGTTGTCCGTTCTTCGATATGAAATAACTGATAAAGGGAGGCCTCTTGACATCAAGGTGTCAAGAGCTCCATCCACCAAGTCCCATTAGCTGCATGAGTAGCACGCATGGCATCGCGTGTTTGGGCACAGACAGTCCGCATGCTTCCGCAACTCGATGCATGCTTCATAGAACGATGGAGAAACCGAAGCAGAACGAGCAGAATTGGTCACAAAGCCAAAAGAGACGATTCGAGTGCACGAAAAAGCCTAAGCCATCGAAACGCGAAGATGAAAGCAACAAGCCAACAAAGTAAAATGACAAACAAGAAAAAACACACTCACCCCCATCACTAGAAGGCGTAGGTGGCGTATGAGACCCAAACGTCGCAAAAGGCGTATGGGGAGACATTGAGTGCGCGTGAGGCGTGGACGTGGGAGCGTGTGTCGAGCGCTGCTAATCAAACAGTGAATCGCAGGTCGGGTGTGATCGAGGAAGTTGATAAGAATGTTCCAGTTCCGCGGAAGAGAACAGTGAGGGTAGCGTGAAATGATTAATCGTCAGCGCGATTCAAGAACTAAGATGAGAACGAAGAACGGATTATAGCGGAAGGAACATAGGATGGCACATATAACAAACAGACCAGTGCCGCGGAATAACAGAAGAAAAAAATGAAGCACCAAGTATAGAAAAAGGGACTTTATTCCGACATGGGCGCATATATCCACGTATGCGGCTCGGACAGAACAGACAGCCAGACGTGTCCCAAAACAAAGAAGTGAATGAGGCACGAAACATAGGGAAAAAATGACATCCCTGCACGGGTGCTTAGATACGCCATCCAATCCCATGTCAAGAATAAACAAACATGCCCCGAAAAAAACAAGCGTTGAAAACACCCACAAGACTGGCCGTACTCTGCTGTCTGCGAGTGCTGTCAATCAATCAGTGATTCAACCGTTGATCGCAAGTTGGGTGATCGCAAGCCAGGCATGATCAAGGAAATGAGAACGTTCCGTGTCGGATGGTTCCATGAAGGAGAACAAGAGGATAGCGTGAAACGAATGATTATCAGCGCGATTCAGGATGAAAGATAAAAATGAGAGGTTGTAAAGTGGACATGGGCGCATATATGCACCTTCACTTTGCCGTTCAAACCCAGAAAAAATAGAAGAAAAGGAGGCACGAAAGTATAATACCCGTACGTTGGCACATATGCCTAAAGCCGTCCAACCATATCTGAACCGGCTTGGCCGGGTAAAAATGGAAGCGAACAAGACACAAAAAACAAGAAGGACTATCCCAAATATCAAAGATGGAACGACAACGAGGCGCAAAGTATAGGGGGAGTACCCATGCACGGGCGCGTACATGAACGTCATCCCGTCCAAACCGGCGTGCCCTCAAAAAAGAACAAGGCATAGTACGTGTACGCCGCCATCCAAAAATACCTCCCAAAAATCCAAAACCAAAAGAAGCAGAAAGACACTCACAAGACTAGGCGCACTTTGACTCCCTTGCGTATTCATCGCATAATACATATCGCCCTGAAGATAATATGGATCTGACGGTCCTGAATAGTGTTGAGACTGCTGGGGTGGATTCGGAGGGGTGTGGACCTGGGGTTGAGATTGGGGGTGCGTAGGGACATGAGGGTGCACATGCGATTGCGTTGGAGCGTGAGGGGGTGCGTGCGATTGCGTTGGAACATGAGGATGATGGGGTTGCGAGAACTGATTATGCGGCCTAGCCTGAGGCTGACTCTGGGAAAACTGTGAGGTAGGTGGGAAATTGGGTTTGTTGGATCTGGAATTGGGACTGGGTAGGCGGAGGGGGAGAGGAGAAATGGGGCTGGGGCTGCTGAGCCGGGTACTGCTGTTCAGCCTGCACTGGTGAGAATTGAGCTGAGATTAATTGAGTCGTACGCTGTGCAGCGAGGGATTGGCCTGTTGGCTGTTGAGACGGCTGAGGAGGAGGTTGGGCTGAAGGAGGATTGGGAGGAACGGAAGGAGGGACTTGCGAGTATTGCTGGAAAGGGTGCATCAGAGAGGAAGGAGAAAGACAAAAAAAAATGGAATGAAGAAAGTGAAGATAAAGGGGAAAAATCGAGGGAAAAAGGTAAAGGAAAATCCAAACTCGAGAGTCGCATGAAATCACGTAATAGGGGGATTCAAAGACTTACCTGGCTTTGTGTGCCCCCCTGCCTATAGTACCCAGAAGACCTGGCACTACCACGTGCCGAGCGCCGTGTAGCGGGTGCCACGGGGCGTGCTTGTGAATGTTGCTGCTGCTGTTGAACTTGGTCTTGAGGAAATGAATACTGGTTTGTCCCTGCTCCTTCAAAGCGATACGGCTGGTGGTATGTGGTGTGTTGTCGGGGAAAGTATTCTCCACCTGGACCTGTGAATTGGGTATCCCAGACATTTATAGTAGGCTGCTGGGGTGTAAAGGCCGAGGCTTGAGCAGGGTCATAGAAGGAAGAGCTGGTGACGATCATCTGCTGAGATGGTGGAAACCACTGCCGGTCGCCTGTAGCAGTTGCTGGTACGGGAGTGGATTGGTGGAAAGAAGCAGAAGAAGAAGAAAGGGAATGTGCTTGAGTGCGGGGCTGGTTATCTTGTAGTTGTTCGTTCGCTATTCAGGCAAAGAAATAGATAATTAGTTCGAATAGTGAATAAGTAGTGTGATGGGGACTTACATCCGGATGAAGGGATTGCGGAATGAGTTTGATCGACATCAGCTGGCGTCCGGCGGTTTGACATGCCGAGTGAATTATGCTCTTGGATTAGTAGAGATAAATCCAGATCGACTCCTGTATCGCGTCTTGGTCGTGAAAGATGATAGCTCTATAGGTAGGCCTAGTATGTTGAATACAATTATGTTTGTCAAGCTTGAGATTAAGATCCAGAGCAAATCCACCCTTAGTCGTCCTCGAAGATGGCTGAGCTTCCCACAGCGCGTCTCTTCTATCCAAGTGCCCCGGTTCTGCGAATCACCGGTTTCCAATTCCGAGTTGAGAGTTGCGCGTCAACAGATGAAACGTGGATTGGGGTTCAGCAAACGAACTGCGGCACACGCATTCTATGGCCTGAATGCTTCGAACGAGGACAAGACGATGTCGACGAGAAAATGAAAAGTAAAACACATGGCATGGCCACTCCTTATTTAACTCACTTCACTCCCGTAAGTACTCGATAATTTACCCCCACCCAATCACAGCTCGTACATCCTAATTTGTTTCCGCGGATTCGGCCATTGATGACTAACCGGTCAGCCTCGACAACGTGGACTAGCAACTGGGTTTGTGCTCAGCCCCCGGTGGTCACATTCACTTCAGAATCTGTGCATTATTCCTTCTGAAGAGTATTCGTCATTCGAATAACATATCAAATTCTTACTAGCTACCATGACGTTCTCCCTGATCCGTGCTGTGCCAACTCTCCCGAGATACGTCTAACAGCAAAATTTTTACGAGTACCGCGTGGTTCGTACTGCTCGTGCCTTACAACTTCTCTTAGCATCGCTCACTACCATTTCAAGGCTGTCGTTCTCGTGTTCGCCGTCCATCCCCGCCTCTGGTGCTCCCGTCTTTATATATACTCGTATGCTTCCCCGCGCGCGCATCACTTCACTTCATAAGTATGTACATTTCAACGTTTCCATATTCTCGTTCCACTTCAAGTCTTGTGTTCATGTCATGGTCTCCTAGCTCACACGATCCTCGATTGACATATAAATTGGGTGCCGCATCGCACGATAAGCCGCCTTCGCGTCATCCCGCCACTCTTTGCGCCGCGCTGTCCTCAACCTACCCGATGTCTACGCCACCCTTCTTTCATGACATGCCAAGCCAACTATGGAACGCTTTACCCCAGTATTATATCCTGGCTCACCTACACCGCCAGATCAGCTCCGCTTCAGGTGACACTTCATTAACTTTCATTTCCGCGCCTTCACGCACTCCGTGTCGGGCACCTCTTCCGAACGTTTTGCCCCACATCTTCCCATATATCGACTTTGACGAACTCGTCTTTCGAGTTGCATCTCTATGAACGACGCGTTCGCATTCACGCGCGTACGTAGGAGTACTGTCAGCGCTATCAATAATACCTATGGTGGTTCTTCAAATTCTTTTCTAGGATCTAGCCCGTCTTCGTCTTCTTATTCCCTCACCCATCACTTCTTACCCATCATCACCTGACAATGTGCGTTCATAACTGGTATTCTCGCCAAGTCTAGTCCTCATTCATATCTTCGAGCCGTCGGGTGATGTAGGCACACGACCCACGACGCCTGAGTTTGGAAAGCGCAGTCGCTCAAAATAGTATTATTATCTACCAAGTGCGCTCCTAGACTGACACTGACACTGACAGTCCGAATTCAAACCCACTAGTGGATGTGAATCTGCATTGTGAAGATGGATCATACTCAACAGCGAGTTCTCCGGTTACTTCTCCTTCTCGACGTCCTCACCCCGTTCATGCCGTAATGATCAAACTTGCAACGCAGATCCCCCAGTGTGTGGCGCTCCCGTTCAGCGTCCTTCATGGATTTGCAGCCACCATAGCACTTACTTACGAGAAGATTTACACGGCGCTGCCCCACAGATGTGAACGTGTGTACGTACGTATTGTTCTGAATCTGATCACCAAACTATCCAACGTTAATATCCATCATGATCGCTATATAAAGGACTATCGCATGCACATGCGCATGTCTCGTGATTCCCGATCTACTCCATAATAGTGCGTATACCACTTTTTTTTCAGAGGGGTTGTCGCGTGGATTGTTGGACGCAACACCGTTACCTCAACTTTCCACGTGTAGATCCCCCCGTTTTATCACGCGATGATCGAAGGTCTGGGGGTTAGAAAGCGCCTTGGCCTATACGGTATGACGATATATGTTTTGGATTATGGAATATCCGCGGCTGGGACTCCGAGGTGCGTAACATAAAGGCCAGTTCTAGCACGGCACCACACCAGTCGACGGCCATACTTGTTCTTGTCCGATTTGAAGCTCGCCAAGTCAGGCCAGTTGCTCGAAGTTGGTATGTAGATCTCCCCGCTTCGTGTTACATTGGATTCTGAATTCTCCCGCGGCTTAGCACCTAGATTCTGAGGTGCGGAAGGTCAGTACATACTCTAGTCGACGTCTGAGAATCAATCATGGTCGGTGATTCACGAGGCTTGCGTGGAGGTTTTATTTGTGGATGAGATATTTATGACTTAGACGAGAAACTTATCACTTACAATAGCTTGGTGTTCACTGTTGATGTCCTCCCTGCATCATGTATCATGTATATATATATCTGCTCCGAGGGGATATTCGATGTTTGGACGCGGCATGACTCATCACTTATCTGATGTGTTTGTTAGGACATATAATTAGTTCACATCAGTCTTCCTCCTTTGTCGAATCGTTTTTAGAGTCTTCCGATAGACTCGTGACCAGCCACCTTACACAACAGTAACAAGGTGCGTGTGGGGGTAATACAGTGTAAGGCGACTGGTATTAGCACTTGGTACTGAACGAATATAGTACAATTCAATCTCCGACTTGTTCTCTGCAGCTACCTAATGAAGTCGTAAGCGGAGTTTGGACGGGTACTCTGTTGAGTCGTTCTCGAGAAGTGCTTCCACTGGCAGACGCCTTGTCCAGCGATCCACCACTGCCCTTGTCCCACTGCGAGAAGGCGACTGGTGTCGACACCAAGTCTTTCGACGACTTCTGAATTTCTCGTGCGGCGCGGTTGGGTTCGAAATGTCGAAACCAACTGGGCTCCGCGGCAACTTCCTCGAGTTCATTCAAACCGGCCCGGACTCGTCCGATTCTTTAGACAATCGTATCATTCGAATTCATCATTCCTGGCTTGCCTACTAACAGACTCTCTCTAGTTGCACATTTGATGAAATGGAACTCGATAGTTTCAATCACCGATTCTGTTGCCTCGAACACGTCCCTCCTCAGACACTCTTGGTTCCTCGGCCAAATCTCATTTTGCCATGAGCCATAGTCATTTGCTATGGGATTGGGACCGCTCTCGGTTGACGCAGGCAGTTTAATCTGATGTGTTCGTACTTCTATCGTTTCATATTTGATTTTTGAGCTTGATCCGCGTAAGGGCTCAGGTCACTGCTGGACCACGCGTTTTACTTAAAGTAAACTTTTGTTTTGTATTTTGCCGGATCGGACAATGATTCTGAGTTTGGCTTCTAGCTATCATTGCGAACATCATCGACGTCGGGATTCAACCACTGACAGACCAAGCAACCGAGGTCATTTCTCATGATCTAATGTTACCATCGTGATGTAGGTATCGATCACACACCGACCACCCCTTTGTGTGGTTCACGACATATAACTAACGCCAACGCATTTAGGAGGGCGATTCAACTCATTCATAGAAATAGCTATGAAGTCGCTACCTTCCATATCACACGAGGTCGGTCCGTGTCGAAGGATTATGGAACTAAGTAAGTCGGGTATTTTTTTTCCGTGTCTTCTATTTTCTTGTTCGGTACGGCTGTGACTGTCGCCGGGCCCGCTCAGCAGTGCTAGTATTGTTCGCATCCTAGTCTTTTTTCTTATATTCAAGGGCCGCTACCAGCTTACTACGGCTGGACCATATGCGATCGGCCCGTCCAGACTCCATTTCATGTCACAGTGTGCTAATGTGCTGGTCTGAGATCGCTTATAGAATACGCGTGGTGATTGAACATGGTTGAGGTGGCGATAATATGATCAATCAAGAGGAAGACGCTTTGAAGCCGATATCCAGAGAGGAGCAGGGGAGCAGGGCAAAGGTAACTTAGTTAAGTACCGGTTCATCATACCTGTCAAATCTGCTGAAGACAACGTCAACTAAGCGGTAATTTGAACATCGGCAATCTCTGTCATTGGAGAACGCGACCACGGGGAAAGGACTGTTTACATCTTTCTAATTGGTCTCAAAAATGAACCAACAATCTGCATCCTGTCGTGGGCTGATGCTCTCTCACTGGCATTTTACCCTATTGCAGAGGAGTTGCGCAGCGCTGTCATATTCTTGGTTTTATTTCGTACGATGAAATCTTACACTGTACATTGGCGAGTCTCTCCCTCTTCTTATCAACTAGCGTGCGCACTGATCTGCCCACGTTAAAGACTTGCCAAACCATCTACACGACAGTCAAGAACTCTGTGGAACTGTAAACGCCATCGAACTTGGTGCCCAAAGATTGGTGCAGGTTCATCTGCGGCTGCCTACTCTCTGCACATGAAAGTGCTTACGCACACTCATGGAGAAGTCAAATCCATGGGGTTCATTTAAGCCTTTCTGACGAAAAGAATCGGTTCCCCAGGTCCTGGTCCATCACCCATCGACAACTTGGCCTTGTTTGGTATTCCTCGCGGTGTACATTCGACTCGGTGGATGATGACGATGTCGGGTCAAAAATTATCGATGCCAAAACCTGCGCATCTGAGAGGGGCGAATGATCGTCCTTGCACATGGCGCAAGGATGATCCAGTTTTTGGCACATCTATCGACTGTCACCACATAGATGAAACGCATGACATACGGGGGACGTAGACATGTGGGAGACCCTTCTCCGATAGAACTCCAAGTACCAACTATATTTCCGCGAATCATCCTCGGGTAAGGATCATTGATCATCCTTTGGCCCTCGGATCCCAGCTATGTAGTCACCGTTACTAGAGCCACTTGGAAAGAACCGTCACCACATGTGTCCTCTGATGGTGTAGTATTGGTCGATATCCTCGGAGACTACCTTGCTCATTAAAGCTTTATGGTCAGAATGGTTCGTTACGTACCTGGATGGATGGGACAGTCGTTCATTATGTAAATTTGTTATTAGTAACTCTCACTGTCTACTATTTGCAGCTACGTGCCTTCAGCAGACTCTCTCCAGACGTGGCATCAACTGAAGGACTACTAGATTACGGAATGAATGAGCAAGACATTTGGCTGTTGATTCTTCTTCAAGTTGGTAGGATCCTGAACCTCCGACCTGAGGTACTAATGACCTATGGCTCGTCCTTGATGACACCGATGTCCGACAAGTTGAATCCGAGTCCAAGCACATCGCATTCATGACCTGTTCATTGTTCCTCCGCACCTCTGACACGCATCAACCAATGTCCCTGTCACCCGTACGCACGCTCGCCCGCCGAATTTAGGGTTGTCATCAGCGAGAGAATCCATGTTTTATTTTGACATACACAATTCACTCAGCGCCACACCGGGTAATGTTCTGTAACGTCTAGGTTCCCAGTTTCAAGTGCGTGCATGTCTATTTTGTACTTCCTTTATCCTAAATACATATCTAGCGCCGCAAGGCAAATGGATCTGAGTTGTTCAAATAGTGTGTCCACCTCGCCCGTACGCCCACTCTTCGCCTCCGCCTCCGGATTCATTTTGCAGGCTCTACAAACGCTTAAGTATTAAACCGAGCTGAGCTCGCTGCTCCACATCGGTAATACAGGGTTGTCCTCGATGAGACAATTTACGTTTTAATTTGACCTACTAAGTTCACGATCCACGCAATGGCAAGTCAGCACCAGGCCGAGTAATGTCATGCAACGCCTGGGTTCCCAGTTTTGGGTGCATGCATACCGATCGCATGCTCCCTTCATCCAATCCCAAATACGACTTCGAGTCACTAGTGTTTATCTTGCAAGGTCTTACTCATAGGTTTTGGATGGTTTCGAGCCTACTCTCAGGAATTCTGTCGTTTCCTGAGTCCTCCACATGCACAAACTCTGGTTCCGATCTCACGGACACAGGGGCGCTTCTTGTCATTACCACTCGTATACTTCATCCGGTTATTCCTTTGCAAAAATATTGACGAGTTCAAGTCACAGTACCACCCGACCACCGTGGTGAGGCGATCGCGGAGCCGTAATTGGCGGCGACCGCGGCTGATAGTTCCTCGAGTCTGTGAGAATTTGTTGAGGAGCAACGGTATGCAAGCGGTTCGTCTTAGATCAAGTTCCTTTGATTTTCATCTAATAACTGGTCTCTAGTACCGCAGCCAAGCCAAGCCAGAACTCGCACAACATTCAATAAGCCCGACCCTGTTATCTACTGCTGGTAATGTGAATCCTGGTGTAGGTGCATCGGAGGTGCATCGAAGTACACATTTGTACGATCTGCGCAATCTGAGATCCACTAAGTAATATCAGGGATACGTCCGGTAATGGGTGGATTGGTGTACCACTGTAGGGGGGCAGAAAGGAATTGGCCTTGTGGCAATTGGCAGAATGACAGAAGTCGGCAAAAAGTATTGTGAGCGTTTTTGGCTCTTTTCGACCATGTTTCTACTATGGTAAAAATAGTTTCGACTACACCTTCTGACGTCAAAAGCGCATCAATATTCCACCCTGACGCACTCTCTGAGCCTCGATGAATGGGCGGATCAACTCTTTCACCGCTCTATCGCGTGTTTATATCAGTGTATTGGCGGTGAGTTCTTCTGCCGCATCCCTGTAAATGTGAATTGGGTGAATAAGTGATTATCATAAACCGAAGTTCGTCAAACCGTACCAAGAGGACTTGTGGAGTGCGTCCGGCACATTATTTGAGGCCTTTAAGACGATTATGTCACGGTGCGTGATCTGGCATCTGTTCGTGATGCAAGCACATGCACATCGTTTGGCTGCGCCCTATACTATTCGTGTATAAAAGCCAACGTACTTGACTCAGAAAACACCATCAACAGTTTCAGCCATGAAATTCACTTCACTCACCACTGTAATCGTTACTGCAGCAGCGATGGCTGGTACAGTTATCGCATCTGACTCCGTGAGCCGACCTGGCGACCAACCTGGTGAGCACTTTTGCGACCTACGTGCAGACCATAAACCACGTGCTGATGGCCATCCACTGATAAAGTGGACTCGACAGGCACCACAGATACCACGAACAGCATCGATCTCTGCCAAACTATCGGCCTGACTGGCACGTTGCTATGCTTGTGCAACGCTTTAACAACAATGGGAACTTCCCCATCTATTGAGGGGTTTATAGGTTGCATTTGATGGCATCACACTGCCTAGTGAGTCTGTCTTTTCTCGTTGTCTGCCCAGTCCGAATTGCTGATGCGCTTGCTTTTGTCAGGGCGTGAAGAAGTGCGGGTCATGATCATCCATCTTGTTCAAAGAATTTGTACGCGTGACGTCGAATAAAATAGGTGGCCATATTGTGATTTTTTATGACAATCTCGATATTTGGAACGCTTCCAGTTTTCCCAATCCCCCGCCGACACATCAGCTCGTTCGGACGTTCTGGTGCGTGAGTGTTATGAATGAGTCTGGGTAAATTGGAGCACGAATCCAGCGTAGGACCGTAGGTCTAGTCGGGGATGTCGGACACTGTCAGTTCGCCTGCGCTGATCTCGGGGCTGCGCATCACTGCTGCAATGATTGAATAGGGCCGGGTATTGGTCCATCACTATGTATGACTGAGTGAGAAAAGCGTGGTATTTGTGTTGTTGGAGTAGGGGAGTCTTACAGTGCGCAGTGGGGAAACGGTCTGCTATAATCAGCTGTAATCATGTCACTACAAAAACAAATGCAAAGCAACATACAACAATAACATATGAAGCCTGATGGAATGGACGAGATCAACAGTAAATTGTGTGCCATTCGTACTGCCTGCTTACTAGTACGGACAGCACCTGCGATGAAGAGTGAATGAACAAGAGCAGTGGCACTAGATGTCAGAAAAGAACTCGTAGCAACCAGTAGAGGTAAATGGAGCCCAACCAGTGGATTGCGTCTACTAGTGCCACGGCTCGGCTATGGCTGGCTCCGGCTCGGTATTTACCGGTTTGTGAGAATTTCGGCGATACCCATTAGCCAAACCACTGGTCACTGGCTTGATCTGATTCATAAGCCATGTGAACCGGCTACAACTTTCGTCAGCCAAAAATATATGAACCGCGGCTTGAACCGCTTTAAGCCAGCTCAAGCCAGCTCAAGTCACGCGGCAGTTGCGTGGAAGGACTGCTTTTTTGGCTGCCTCCAGACTCCAGTGTTGTTGGTCGGATTCCCTTGATTTCTCTACTCGTGGGCTATGAACCCTCCTAGGTTCCGTTCCACCAAGAAAAACGGCATTCCTAGGTTTTCCCACGGTCCTTTTAGGGTAATCAGCAGCAGAAATCATCCCCTGGCGCTCTGGGACTGCCGCCGCCAACACCACCATCATTCGACCTGGCGCTCTGGGACTGCCGCCGCAACACCACCATCATTCGACCCCCCCTCTCCTGGCGCTCTAGGACTGCCGCTGCAACACCACCATCATTCGACCCCCCCTCCCACAATCTCCTGGCGCTCTAGGACTGCCGCCGCAACACCACCATCATTCGACCTGGCGCTCTGGGACTGCCGCCGCAACACCACCATCATTCGACCCCCGGCACTCCACCACTCATCACCATTCGACCCCCCCCCCCCTCTAAGCTGGCCACTCACCACCATTTCTCACTATGCCTGGCGCTCTAGGACTGCCGCCGCCGCACCACATTCTGAGAGTGCTGCCCATGCTGCACCATAAATACAATCACCCTGTGCACAGTGGCACTCTGGGACTGCCACAGCGGCCATCCATCATCATATACCCACTACATTTCTCTATCAAAAAATGACCCCACACACAGTGGTGCTCTAGGACTGCCACAATGTACGTCTTACTAAAATGACCATGCATGATGAATGCTGCTTCAATTCCAATATGAACATTTTCAAAGACCGCACAATGATCTTGTGTATCAGCATGATACATGCTAAACCCCCATACACAACCCACAACTACACAAAAAAATGTCCTTGTGCACAGTGGCACTCTAGGACTGCCACTGCGCACACCTTCAAAATATGTCACTATTCTTGATATTGTATATATGTGCAACATTTCTCCATCAAAAATTTGACCCCACACATGGTGGCACTCTGGGACTGCCACTATGCACACCTTCAAAATATGTCACTATTCTTGATATTGTATATATGTGCAACATTTCTCTATCAAAAATAGACCCCACACGCAGTGGCACTCCAGGACTGCCACTGTGCATACAGTGGCTCAAAAAACTGTCCGCATGTTTTGACATTTTTCACTATCTATGATATTGTGTGAGAATGAACAAATTCCTCAAGGACATACTTATACCACATTGTAGTATGGCTTCAGGGCTTTTATTTGAGCCCTACACCGTGGGAATCGGCGGAGATATGGTGGAGATATAAGGCTTATAAAATGATGACTCATGTGGACAGTTTTTTGAGTGTATATTAAAACTATATAAATCATTATTTATGACACCATAAAAATCATGCCACTATTATATAAATTATAAAGTGGTGTCATTATGTTATTTTATGACTATATCTAACTATATAAACCAGAATATCTCATGTATCATAGTCATAATCACCATGAAAGCCATCTCCTCTGCTCAAAGAGATAATATCCTCTCTCTGTCTTATGCTGGCCTCTCTGCTCGCCAAATTTCCTCTAGAACTGGAATATGCAAGTCCACTGTGGCCAAGTTCATCAAAGAAAGCCACCCAGACAAGGAAAACTCTTGTGGAGGACGTCCATCCAAGCTTACCTCTACTGACAAAAGGGCTATTATCCAACATATCACTACAGGAAAGGCTGATAATGCTGTCCAAGCCACCCATTATATCAATTCCACCATCACTACCCCTGTCTCTTCACAAACTGTGAGGAATGTTCTCAAGGCAGCTCATCTCAAGGCAGTAACAAAGAAGAAAAAGCCTCTTCTCTCCATCAAACATAGGCAGAGAAGACTAGCCTTTGCCTTAGCTCATCAACACTGGACTGTAGAGGACTGGAAGCATGTTATATGGTCAGATGAGACCAAAATCAATAGGATTGGGTCAGATGGGAAGGTGTATGTATGGAAAAAGAAGGGAGATGGCCTAACAGACAGAGAGGTTAATGGGACTGTCAAGTTTGGAGGAGGTTCTTTAATGGTATGGGGCTGTATGGGATGGAATGGTGTGGGAATGCTTGCTGAGGTTGAGGGGAAGATGAATGCTGAGCAGTATGTGGACATTTTAAATGACCACTTGCTGCCTAGCTTGGCAGAATCAGGGATTGATGAAGAAGATATCATTTTCCAACAGGATAATGATCCCAAGCACACATCCAGAAGAGCTAGGGAATGGTTTGAAGAACATATCATCAATGTTCTTGACTGGCCAGCACAGTCTCCTGATGTCAATGTCATTGAACATCTCTGGGGAACACTCAATAAAAAGCTTCAAGCCTATGAAAACCCCCCTAAAGGAGTATGGGAGCTTTGGGAGAGAGTAGCAGTGGAATGGGGGAAGATCACAGCTGAGGATTGCCAGAAATTAATTGAGAGTATGCCTAGAAGGATAGAGGCAGTAATTAAAGCCAAGGGAGGTCATACAAAATACTAGAATACCTGGTTATTACTGTAAAATACTTGAGTCAAAAAACTGTCCGCATGAGTCACCATTTTGTGAGCCTTGTATCTCCACCATATCTCCACCGATTCCCACGGTGTAGGGCTCAAATAAAAGCCCTGAAGCCATACTACAATGTGGTATAAGCATGTTTTTGAGGCATTTGTTTGTTCTCACACAATATTATAGATAGTGAAAAATGCCAAACATACGGATGGTTTTTTGAGCCACTGTACCTTCAAAATATGTCACTATTATGGTATTGTATATGAGGTTGCATACATACAACATTCTCCATCCAAAATTACCCCGCACACAGTGGCACTCTAGGACTGCCACCATGCACACCTTCAAAATATGTCACTATTCTTGATATTGTTATCGGCAAATGGGCCTGTGCCTGGCACTTTGACACACCTTCAACATATGTCACTCTTTTGTCAAAGTCATTTCATTCGCACCACTCACTGATCTCATTGTTGACCTATTGTTCACAAAGGCATGCGCTGGCTTCAATTCCAATCTGAACATTTTCCAAGTCATTTGATACTCATTTCCACTCACACCATCCAATGATCTTTGTTTATCAGTCATTTCAGAGTCCATTTCCACTCACATCACCCAAGATCGTTTTATCAGGCATGATACCCCCCTATGCAACCCACAACCACAACTAACATTCCCTTGCACACAGTGGCACTCTAGGACCGCCACAATGCACATTCTACTCACACCACCCAATGATGCAAC